>NW_025370451.1:0-5054 GCF_016433145.1 Gracilinanus agilis | reverse complement strand
GGAAGGAAGGAAGGAAGGAAGGAAGGAAGGAAGGAGCCTTTGCAATACTAAATATTGATTCCATGGCTGAATTGTCACAAGGGGATTTAAGTAGCTTGCCCAGGGCCACACAGTTAGGAAGTGTCTGAGGTCACATTTGAACCCAGGACCTCCCAGGTCTAGGCCTGGTTCTTTAATCCATTGAGCTACCCAGCCAACCTGTCTCTTTGATTCTTTTAGAAATGATCCCATTTCTTTCCTCTCAACCTCAATAGTCAAGGAAACCTTTAAGAATAGGAACAATAGTTAACTCTGGGAGAGGAGAGGGAAGAAGAGAGGGAGACAACATGAATTCGACTTTGGAAAACGTGGAAATGTGTTATTAAAATAAAGGCATTAAAATTTTTTTAAAGAATAGGAACGTCTACATTTTTGTTTCCTTCAGTATTCATTGCTCCTGACAAAATCCCAGTTTTACCCTACAGAAAATGTGTATCTTTTAGTTCCTACCCTACTCATCAAAAATTTGAAAGATATCTTCAAGGGAGATAACTTTTTTTTTCTTTTTTCCCCCATGGTTATATGATTCTTCTTGTCTCTCTCCCTCTTTCCTCCCCCCCTCCCAGAGCTTACAAACAATTTCACTGGGTTGTACATATATCATCCCTCCCATCTTATTTTCATATTATTCATAAGGGAGATAACTTTTACCATATCTAGGGAAAAGTAGTCTGAAACCACATAAAAATAAGCATTGATCTTGGAATGGAGCAGTATTTAGAGAATACTAGATCTGATGTCAAACCTGGGTTCAAATACAGATTCTGCTATTAACTAACTCCCTGTGTGAACTTGGGCAAGCTATTTCAACTCCCATGGTCTTTACGTGTAAAATGAAAAGGTTAGATGGACTCCATAACCTATGAGGTCCTTTCCAACCTTAATATTCCTGTTCCAACAAATGCTCATTGGAATGTCATTAATCAATATCACTGGGCAAGTAGGAGGTGAAGTGGTAGGGTGCTGGGCCTGGAATCAGAAACTCTAATCTTCCTAAATCCAAATCTGGCCTCAATTACCTACTAGCTGTGTGACCCTGAGTAGGTCACTTAACCCTGTTTGCCTCAGTTTCCTCATTTGTAAATGAGCCAGAGAAGGAAATGGCGAACCACTCCAGGATCTTTGCCAAGAAAATCCCAAATGGGATCACAATGACTAAAACAACTGAACAGCAACCCCTAATATCATCCTAATATAAGGGTAGCACAGAAAAAAATCCATCTTGATTCTCAAACGAGCCATTTCAGTGAAGTTGCTGAATACACTGAGATGAACTTTGCACCGCTTCACTAGAAGGGCTGCATTCCCTGAAATCCCAGGCCACTTCTACCTTCTTCAAATATCAAGCCTCTTCAAAGGAGGCTGTATTGACAAATACCCCCTAGAATTTAAAGAGATTATTTAGTCCTTAGAGGATGAACATTCTTGCATATTGCTGAGTTCATCTTTATCCTAAGACCACAAGAATTGTGCTTAATGTATTCTTTCAGTCCGACGATGAAATTTAGTACCCACTAGGGAAATATTCTAAGTAATGTAACACTAGCCAATCTGAAAAAGGTTTGAGATTGGGTCTTTCCCCTCACTTCTTCTTCAGTGTTCTTTAAACCTTTGTGGAACGAAACATATTTTTCTGCTGCTATTGAAAAGCTCTTTGCAAAGCGAGCCAATCGTAGGGCTGTTCTGATTGAGCATTCAATATACTAAATAACCCAGTCATTCCCAAAGTGCCAAACAAACAGGGGATAATTAGCCACAGTGATGGGTTTTTTCCAAGAATAGAAATATCACAGGTATCATTAGAATGATCTTGGCTGCAAAATACGAAATACTGGAAATGTTCTAGCTCATACCTTAAGAATTTTCTAAAATATTTTTGAGAGAGTAGAATTTCTTCTATTGGCAAATAGCTAATGACAATTGTTTATTTAATATAGATATATAGCTTAAACTGAGAAAGAATCTTAGTTCTCAGGGTAGCATGTGTGTTTGCTTTGTATAGTTTTTGTGCGGTTCAGGTTCATAATATCTATCATTATTGATTTTTTTTTAACAGATGCCTATAGACACCAAGATTCTATGGGTTAGTTGGAATCGAATGTAATTTTATATGGTGCCTTAACCTTTTTAAAGCACTTTATAAATATTACTTCATTTATCCTTATAATAAGCCTCAGAGGTAAGTACTATTATAATCCCGATCTCGCAATGGGAAATTGAGACAGAGATTGAGTGACTTGTCCAGGGTCACATAGCTAGTATATGTCTGAAGCTGGATTTGACCTCAGGTCTTCCCAATTCCAAATCTAGAACTCTATCCACTGTGTCACCTCACTTCCTCAATTAGAACCAAATGTAATAAAGATTAATAACACCAGTATTAACTTTTTTTTTTAACCCCTTACCTTCTGTCTTGGAGTCAATACTGAGTATTGGCTCCAAGGCAGAAGAGTGGTAAGGGTAGGCAATGGGGGTCAAGTGACTTGCCCAGAGTCACACAGCTGAGAAGTGTCTGAGGCCAGATTTGAACCTAGGACCTCCCGTCTCTAGGCTTGGCTCTCAATCCACTGAGCTACCCAGATGCCCCCTAGTATTAATTTTTTTTTTAATTTTAAACCCTTAACTTCTGTGTATTGATTTATAGGTGGAAGATTGGTAAGGGTAGGCAATGGGGGTCAAGTGACTTGCCCAGGGTCACACAGCTGGGAAGTGTCTGAGGCCGGATTTGAACCTAGGACCTCCTGTCTCTAGGCCTGGCTCTCAATCCACTGAGCTACCCAGCTGCCCCCCCCCCCCGATGGACTTTTAATGTGATTTGGAAGATTTTATATTTTGCCTTATCTATAATAGGGAGCCACTAATGTTCTGTGAGTACCTGGTGTANCCCAGCTGCCCCCCCCCCCAGTATTAATTTTAAAATAACTTTATTTCAAGAATTTGAGAGTTAAAATGTTTTTTATCCCTTTTGGTTGAGATCCATTTTCATTTTACATCTCAAAAAATACTAATAATGAAATTATCTTGAGATCCCTAAGTTGTTCAGGGAATCTAATGGAGAGATCAGATCCAAATTAAGGTCTTATTTTTGTGCATTACATGAAAGACCTCAAGGAAAACACATGCAAATCATACCTTGATCCATACATTTCATTCTGAATGATCACTACCCTGGAATTCCCAGTGCAGACCTCTTTCTGAATGGACAGCCAATAAATATTATGGTGGCTGGCTCGTTAGGCAATGCTAAGGGGAGATACAAGCAAAAACATCACATGCCATTTTTGACACTGACATAAGCAGGAAGTGAAGGGTATTGTTTTGGAGAATCAAATCTCCTGATGCAGAAAAATGAATCCTGGTCAAATCTTATTCTATTCACAAAGCTCTTTGTATGTTTTCCAACTTTAAGGTTAACTGTTTCTTCTTATATATCTCCTTGAGTTATTTTTTTTTAATTTAAAAGAGATTCCTAGTTAAATTCATACTTGCTTTACTTTTAATCTGGTCCCACAAGAGGGATATTTACTGTCAAATTATGCTTTGACAAGTTTCAAAGCACATATACTCTCCCTTTCCATCCCTCCCTCTCAAAGAACTCTCTAAAACAGAGATTGCTGGGAGGTCCTTAGCAAGATTATTATGATAGCATTCCTGTTAATTTTGCAAGCCAAGCAGAACCATGTCTATCTTTATCTTAGGAGACAGGACTTTTGAGGGAACAAGAAGAGTTCTTAATTTTCCCATGTTTTGTTGAATGAGAGATCAGAAGGGACATTATAAAAGAAGTGTTTGCAGTGAGATGGTTTAAATCTAGTGAATAATTAGTACAGGACTCAGGAGAGCTACATTTTCTTTCCAGCTACATCATTGCCTTGCTACATGGCATAGGGCAAGTGGCCCTAGGGTTTACTTAATGGAAGGGGTGAAACTTCAGGCCCTTGATTTATCATCCCCTGTCCAGGGACAATATTACTTCTTCTCAATTGGGAAATGAGGATGTGGGTCATGATACCAAGTCTGCGATGTGTCTCATGTTGATGCTGTCCCATTTCAACCTCCAGAGACACTTGAGTGGAGGTACCCCAACTGAGACTTTCAGAGATATAGAAAATGACATTTCAAGTCTCAAACTTGGAAAAAATGCTCTTGGTAAAGTAAAGTGCACTCAAAAAGAAGAGGCAGATGTGAAAGGAGCAATGGGCTCTGGATTCAAAGACTCATATTCTAGTCAATGTTGTGTACTAATCGTGTGTCACTAGACAATTACAGAGCCATCACTAGCCATTAAGACACCAGGAGCAATTAGTGCTAAATACACTCTCATTGGGACAGTGGAGAAGAGATCCTAACACTAGCCCTGGTCCCCTGGAATAACACAAAGCTATTATTTGGGAGTCTGGTGCCTGGGGTGGGGGGTGGGGGTGGGGAACATGGAGGAACCAGGACAGGGAAATATCTGGCCTCTCTAGTATATAGCCACTAAAGAAGAAGAAATCAGCAATTTAGTAAATTCCTGATTTAACTAAGTCCAGAAATAGTGAAAATTATATCAAAAATTAACTCATCTTCAAAAAAGTATTATATTTCAACATCATTATTTTTAAGTTTTGCAGGCCTTGAACTTCAGGGTTGTGGAGCAAAGTCCTAGTCATCCCATCCTACTTACAGATTAACATAAATAATTTCACCTCTCTTCTGTCTTAGTTTCTTTATCATAAAAATATTGGACTAGATGGTGCTAAGTTCTCTCTCAGCTCTAAAATAGCAGAACCATCATTTTCAGGAACGATTCCTACCTACCCCCACACTTCTCTATAAAGCACTAATTCAATAGAGTATACACTTGATGTTAGTCTCAAGAGGCTAAAGTGTCTCTTAATGATGCCTGTGATTATTCTAAACAGAATGGTCTAATGATTCATATAGGAAACCTAACTAGGTGAAAAAATGGCTCTTTCTAAACAACAGCATGCAATTGAATAGTTAGTGACTTAAGTTTACATATATATATATAT
>NW_025370450.1:0-4109 GCF_016433145.1 Gracilinanus agilis | reverse complement strand
TCCTTCCTTCCTTCCTTCCTTCCTTCCTTCCTTCCTTCTTTCCTTCCTTCCTTCCTTCCTCCCTTCCTTCCTTCCTTCAAAGGCAAAAGAGTGGCAGGAGCTAGGCAGTTAGAGTTAAGTGACTTGTCCAGAGTCATACAGCTAGGAAGTGTATGAGGTTTGATTTGAACTCAGTCCTCTTATAATTGCAGGCCTGTTGCTCTATTCAGTGTGCTACCTAGTTGCCCCACAAACTCTATCTTCCCATGAAGTCCAGTATAATGAGCCATCTCAGAAGACTCTGGGGGACTGGGAAGGCTGCTGCCCCTGAACTTCCCCAGTGGCCAGGCTGCTTTTTGATTGTAGGGTGCCCTCTTGGCCCATCATTTTCTTTCTGGAGTAAAGGGATGGCCCATACAAGCCCCCCAGTGACCATGCCAGTGAGATTAATGGATGACATAAATCTTTCTTTTGTTGTAATAGGAATTCTTTTTGGCTGTTGTTTCATCTCAGTAAGTTTCCAAGTTTTAGGGTTGGGAAGAACCTCAGAGAAGAATATCTTGTCCAATCCTTTCCTGTTCTTTTAAGTTGAGGACACTGAGGCTCAGAAGAAGTGACTTGTCCATAAGCACACAAATAGTAACTAATGGAGCTAGGATTTGAACCCAGGTTCTCTGACTCCACATTCAGTGCTGTTCTGATTACACTATCCTGTTTATCACCGTTCTTGGTACGTCGGTGACAAAACACCTACTATTAGACTCCAGGATTCATGAGAGATTCTGAAAAATTCTTTAATAGAAGAAAAAGAAAATCCTCCATCCAAACTCACGTGACTCCAGACAGGCATGCAGTGCATTGAAATCCTTATCATGAAAAGCATTTCTAAGCATCTGTGCGTGAGGTCCTCCTGGGGATTGCCGAGAGGGAACTGGGCCCTACCCTCACAGAATTCCCTAGGGAACAGATTCATGTGGATACTAACAATGGGCTAAGAGGATGAAGGAAATAGATGCATGGAGATAGAGCTCATTCTACATAATCTTCTCCAGAAAACAGAACTGGTACAACATTTCCTCTCGACTTCCCCTGACACACACACACCCCCCAGATCCTGGTAGGGTTTCCTTCCTTCCGGGCATCTGAGATACTTACATTTACTGACTGCTGGCATCCTCTGAGTCCCTGTCAGGAAACAGCATCCTCTCCCCCTCCTGGGTAAAGAGACTATACCACAGGCTTGGAATAAAAGGGAAGATGCAAATGGAGAATGCTGTGGGGCTGACCAGCCTTAAAGCTGTTCCTTTAAAGAAATCAACACAGAAGTGGATTTGGACCTTTTGGACTCCTGAGACCCTCACTCAGGGGTCTCCTAACCCAGCCATAAAGAGCAGGAGAGATCAGTGAGGGGCAGGGATAAGCTGGGAGCCAAAGGGGTTAATGTTCTCTTCCCTTGAGCTTTCAATTGGGAAATTTGAATTTTTGATCAAGTGATTTGTCAGGATTGTTGTGTATTTACTGTAATTACAGAACATCAAATGTGCATTGACGTAATTACCATAAATATGTGTAAAGACATGATAACGTGTAATTATGTCATATAATTCTTTAATAAAGCATGTGGAGGAAAAATTGTTCTGCACATGCTCAGTGCCCATCTTTTTCTTAATGTTGACACTGAAAAAGGTTTTCTTCTCCCCCCTTCAAAATTACTAAGACAGTTTTCTCCATTATAGATTAAGTAGCGGGAAAGTGTGGTTGGAAAACACAAAGACACACAATTATGGGCACACACACACAGTTGTGTGCATGAACACACACACACACACACACACACACACACACACACACACACACACACACACACNCACACACACACACACACACACACACACACACACACACACACACACACACACAAAGAAAAGCTTTAAAAATCTCTCTTAGAGGATGCCTTCTTTAGGAGTGAATGTAACCCCAGGCTTGGAGTCTGGGTTCTGGATTTTTGTTGCTGAGAGTGACACAGGATCTTGTCCCCCTCTCACTGTTGCTTTCCATTTCTCCCTTGGCCAATTGAAGAGGATGATTCCTCCCAAAGTCCAGGGAGGAGGTGGAGGTGGACAAGTACACCCTTGAACTCCTCTGAGGGTTCTTAGGGGAAATGTTGATTTTTGTGTCAACCCAGGAAGGTTTTCTAAAAATTTGAACAATAAAAATAAATCCTTGAGTGTCATCTTACATCTGTATACACTCCCCTTTTACGCTGGCCCCTCAGCCCAGGATCCCAGAGGGGCACTATCCCTGAAAATCCAGGTTATAGGAGCCAAACTTGGGGAAAAGAATGCCTAGACTTGATTGAAAGAAGTTTTCTTTCCATGAAGAAGGGGGGGGGCTTCTTACCATCCATAAAAATCCAGGGGATCATAAGATGTCAGAATTAGAGGGGACCTTGAAGGTTATCTGGGGGCAGTTGGGTGGGTCATTGGATAGTGTGTCAAACCTAGATTCTGGAGGACTCATCTTCCTGAGTTCAAATCTGGCCTCTGACACTAGCTGGGTGGGTGATCCTGGACAAGTCATTTTGCTCCTCTATAAAACAGGCTGGAGAAGGAAATGGCAAATCATGTCAGTATTTTTGCCAAGTAAATCCCAGATAGGGCCACAAAGAGTTATATAAGACAACAACACGAAGGTTCTAGTCCTTTCTTCTCATTTTCCAGATGAGGAAACTGATGCTAAGAAAGGGAAGGGATTTCTCCAAGGTGACACAGAGAGTATCAGAATGAAATCTCTGACCTGTGACCTCAAACCCATTTCTCCTTCTGCCCTGTTCTATGTCTCCCTAAAGAGAAGATGAAAATCTCTTGCTGAGCTATCCCCAGAGCCAAAGCAGATCTTTAAGGAGAAAAGCCTCTGGAATATTGGAATGTATAGAAAGGAAGCTGGAATTATTTTGAAGGGCTGGAGAGCTTGTCCTGATGAGACACTGACCGACCTCCCCTCGTTCATTATCTCTCCCTCTCCCAGTTCCTCTCTATTCTGTCTCCCCTCCTCCCCGTCACAGGATTTGAATTATATCCCCAAAGACTCTTGTTACGGGGAATTAAAAACTTTTGAACTGGAAGGACCTTAAGGGGGTTCCAGTTCAAATCTTTCATTTTACATATGAGAAAATGGAAGTGAAAAAGTTAAGCCACTAGCCCAAGGTGGAGCAGGTAGTGATGGACAGGAGGACTTTAAGCAAGGTTTTCGGAATCCAAACCCGACTATAACCTCTCCAAAGGCACGATGCAGGCAAATATCTACAGAAACAACTCACTCTTCGGGCCAAGGGAGCCTCAAAAGCACCAGACTCTTTGACTCTTTTCTGAATACGTGGAAGAGAATAGTAGGAGATTCGGTGATTCCTCCATATGTCATGCCTTCTTCACTAAGCAAAAGTCAGAGCCTTAGACGGCCCAGCGGATGCCCCTAGAATTCTTGTTCTGTATGCCTAGCTAAATCGCGTGACTTTTACGTCGACCTTCTAATCCTTCATTTTCAAAAGTATAGTTTTGGTGATCACATATGCCAGATTTTCCAGGATAGCTTGATTTTAAATACTATCTCCCACTGTCCCCATCAACCTTTGAAATGCCCCAGAAATGCCGTTATTTCGGCAAATGGCAACTGAACGAATCAAGTTAGTTAAGTATAAAAATAAGCCAACAGGATCAGCGAGGTAGCTCAGGTAGATAAAGAGCCAGGCCTAAAGAGGAGAGGTCCTGGGTTCATATCTGGCCTCAGATATTTCTTTAGCTGTGTGATCCTGGAGAAGTCACTTAGTCCTGTTTGCCTAGCCCTTGCCCTTCTGTCTTAGATTTGTTACTAAGAGAGAAAAGCAAGAGTTAAAAAAAAACACACGAAACAACATAAGGGACCAAAAAGATAGAAAATAGAAGGCTGAAGAAAGCTGACATTCACTCATAAAAACATGTGCATATTATCCCAAATCATGTGTGCCAATAGCTATGTGCCTAATCAGAATGTATATGGTCCATGTGTCAGTGGTGTGGTGATAAGTGTAGTGCTTGCACTCCGGCCAGTAGGATGGCAACAACTGGCTGCTATATTATATTATATATTATATA
>NW_025370449.1:0-4944 GCF_016433145.1 Gracilinanus agilis | reverse complement strand
CTCTTTCTTTCTCTCTCTTCTCTCTCTCTCTCCCTCTCTCTCTCCCTCTCTCTCTTGCTCTCTCCCTCTCCCTCCCCCCCCCCTCTCTCTCTCTCTCCCCCTCTTTCCCTCTCTCTCTCCTTCTCCCTTTACCCCCTGCCCCCATCTAAGTGGCAGAACCATGAAAACAGATGGGCAAACAAGGCAGGGAAGGCCAGCTCCAGCTCTCCTTCCTGCTTAAATGGCAGCACTATCAGGGGCTGGCTTGTGGGGTGCCAGAGTACCCAAGACCGCATACTGGGGCACTGTGGTTTTTCGACACAGACTATGTTGTACAACCAGGTGGTGGGTCACGAGGGGGAGGAGGGAGAGCGGGAGGTGGGAGAGGTACTGAGCCGCCCTGCCCCAGGGTACCAGGGTGGGCTGCCCTTGCTCCCTGCTCAGGCAGGCCCATTGGTGGGGAAGGGCTCCTGGGGGGGTGCCAGGCTGGTGAAAGATCTCCAAACCCGTCCGTATGGGGGGTCAGGCCTGGAGTAGATTGAGGAGGGGCTACAGCTGCGGCATTCCAGACCTGAAGTCTGGCACTACGAGAGGGAGCTGATCTGTGCTCTTGGGTGTCTCTGAATGCTGGATGAAGACAGATTTCCACGAGACACAAGGAAAATGCTCCTGACAGCTGTGTGAGCTCGGCTCCGTCCCTCCGTCTCTCTGAGCCATTCTTTAGGGGGCTCCTGAGGGCCCTTCTGGCTCTAAATTGTGGCCTCCCACCCAGGAAGGAGCAGGGCCCGAGGCCAGGCCCTCTCACGTTCCTGGGGAGGGGCGTGACTGCCCGAGTCACAGAGATCTGAACCCGGGTCCTCGGCCGCTCCGGGCTGCGCTCTTCGCGCTGCCCCCAGTACCTTCTCGAAAGGGAAAGCTGCCCCGGGAGAGAGTTGGCGGGTCCTCTGGGGAAGGAGGTCTTCCAACAAAGGATGGTGGCATTTAGCCCGGCTGGGACCTCAGGGGCCACCGAGTCCTTTTACGCAAGCTGGGCTGAGGCCGAGGGAACGTTCTAGGGATTCATCCGGGGTCACCCGGTTAGAAGTGTCTGGGGCAGGATTTGAATTCAAGTCTTCCTCTCTCTAAGCCTAGCACTCACCCACTGTCGCAGCCAGCAGGGAATGCTGGACAGGGAATTCTCGGTAGGGTTGGACTAGGGAGCCGAGGAGGTCCTTCCAGCTCAAATCTCTCTTTTGTTTGGATGCCTGCAGGGAGGCCGAAAGCCAGGCCGAAAGCCAGCCCGAAAGCGTCGGGGTGTTGCTGGTAGGTATCCCCGTAGGTAGGGCTGGGTTCAAATTCTCCCTCTGACACAGGCTCGCTGGGTGAGTATGGACAAGTCAATCGGCCTCCAACCCGCCCGGAGCCTCGAGGGCAGCAGAGGGCCATCGCGTCCCTCTCTGCCCGGCTGGACATCCACCCCTGCCGCTGGCAGCAGCAGAAGGCCCAAGGAGCGCCCGCCCACTGCGCCATCCCACCCGGCCTCCTTGTCCGGGCCATCAGGAAGCCCAGCACCGGAGGCCCCCGGACGGGCCAAGCCCCAGAGATGGGCCTTCCGCCTTTCCTCTGGGAGCCGCCGGCCAACCGTTCCAGGAAAGGTGAAACAGGAAGAGACGAGGATTGGTAGCCCAAGAGGGAGGGAGGGGAGGGCAGCACCCGGGCTGTTTACTCGAGCCCAGAGGAGGGGAGGATGAAACAATGCGATCCACTGTTCCCATGAACTGCACCCTGTGCCAGCCCCACGCAACAGCTGTCAGCAGCCAGGGATGGAGCCGCGCGGCCTGGCCTCCTCTGCAAGCCCTGGCGGCCCTTATCCAGCCCGTTTTACAGAGGAGGCAAACGGAGGGACTCACTCAGGGTCTCAGGAGTGGCAGCGCGGCACAGCCAAGAGAACAAGAGTGCCAAGAGAGCACCAAGAGAACAAGAGAGCGCCAAGAGAGTGNAACAAGAGAGCACCAAGAGGCCAAGAGAGCACCAAGAGAACAAGAGAGCACCAAGAGAACAAGAGAGCACCAAGAGGCCAAGAGAGCGCCAAGAGAACAAGAGAGCGCCAAGAGAACAAGAGAGCGCCACCTCTGGACCAGGGAAGACCTGGGTTCGGCCTTAGGCAAGTCGAGCTCTTCAGCCGACAAGCATTCCTGAAGTGGGCCCCAAAGCGCCGAGTCCGGAGAGACGAGACCCCAGAAAGACGAGACCGTCTCCCTGCGGAGGGACAATCTCTGGACGACGGGGGCAGCCCCTCTCTCGGCCTGCCACTCCATCCCGTTCCTCCATAGTGGCTCCCTTTCATTTCCCTTCGATCTGACAACATACACGCTTATCAGATACCCCCCACTACCTGCCCCCTCAGAGAAGGTCTCTGGGTCGGCAGTCCCAGAACCGAGCTTGTCGTGGGGCTCCGGGCTGCCCAGTCTAGTTCATCCCGGAAAGGCACTCGGCTAGTGAGGTGTCCCACCACGAGTCGGACGGCCTCTGCTTGGACCTCGGAGGGGAGGAGCCTATCGGCACCCAAAGCGGCCCGTCCTGCTTTTGGGAAAAGTCCGCGGCGAGCCCGTTTCCCCTCTTTGCAGCCTTTGCCTCCTGCTCCTACGTCTGCTCTCCGGGCCAACCAGAACGAATCTAAAGCACCCTCGGAGCGACGGCCCAGCCAATACCTGATGGAGGCTCTCAGGTCCCTGAGAGAAGTTTAAAACTCCCAAAGGGGGCCTGAACCAGATTAGAATATAATTGATAAATGTTTAACAGAACAAAAAATACTCACTGTATCTCCCCTTGATTCCCAACAGATCCAAGAGTTTTTTCCCCGAATCTCCCCAAATGAAAAACCAGTCACGAGGGGCAGCCAGGTGGCCACCAGGCCTAGGGAAGGAAGGTCCTGGGTTCCAAGATGGCCCTAGACATTTCCTAGCTGTGTGACCCTGGGCAAGTCACCTATCCCCCCCTTGCCTAGCTGTGGCTGCTCTTCAGCCTTGGAGCAGTTGCTCAGTACTGATTCTGAGACAGGAGGTAAGGATTTAAGAAAACAAACAACAACAACAATCTAGGCAGGGCCCTCTGGGAGTGCTGAACTTGGGGCACTTGGGAAACCCTCAGAACAAAAGAGGACTTTTGATTTAGTCCTTCAGGCCTGGCTGGGCTTCCAGTGGGCTCCTTCCCCCTCCCCGCCACGCCGCGGGGTGCCGGGCTCAGAGAACACACTGCCGAGTGGGCTCCACCTGGACCGTCCAGCCGGGCTCTCCTGCCCTTCTCTGAAATCCTCGCTCCATCCTATCCGGCAACAGGAAACATCTCCGTCCACCAAAGGCGACGTGGGGGAGAGGTCAGCGCCGGCCACGGAACAAACAGGAGGCCGAAGACAGAGCAGAGAAACAAAGGCCCGGCCTGCCCGCACACAGAGCCGTGGGGCTCGTCTCAAGGAGAAAAGCCCCAGAACGGGCCCGGCAAGTTGCTGTAAACATCCCCACTGTTTGGGGCAATAATAATCCCTTGATAGCAAAGAGGATGTCACAAGGCCCTCCACAAGGTCCCTCAGAACCGAGACTAGCCAGACTCTCTGGGACAGGAACACAAGGGGAAGCCGGCGGAGGAGGGGAGGGGGAATGCCCCAGGGAATGCTGGGTAACAAGGAGATGCCCCTCGTCCACCCCCGCCTCGTGGTAAAGCCGGCCCCCCCACCCAGGCCCAAGAGAAGCAGGAGCAGAAGGCGAGGGGCTCACAGAGCGCCAAGAGCCCGGCCCCACGAGATCCGGCCACAGAGAGCGGGCAGAGAGGGCAGGAAGGCAAAGGGACGGCACGGCGGCTGGAGGGCCAGTTCTATCCTCTGTCCGTGTGACCCTGGGCAAGTCACCTTCCATCCTGGATAGGGGTTCCAAGGCGGGAAGAGCCAGGCAGGAGGGGTGGGTTAAGGGACTTGCCCAGGGCCACCCAGCTAAGAAATCCACGACTGGGTTTTTAACCCAGAATCGGAGAAGTTAAGTTTTTATTTTGTCATTCCGGTCTTGCATTTCACAGAAGGTCTCCTCTGTAACCCTCGGATGGGAGGGGAGGCCTTTCAAACCATCGTTCTGAGGAGAGAGTCCAGAGCCCCCCCACCCCCACCCCCCCGGACAGACAAAGGTCGGTCAAGAGTCCTGCCCGAAGGCTGCACGTTACCCAGGAGGGGCCGCCTGCAATGGCAGAGGGAGTTCCAGAATGGGAGTTCCCTACACTAATGAAATCACGGGCAGAAACGCCAAATAGGCCAAGTCAGCAGCTCAGGGCAGCTCCTTCTCCCCTCCCACCCCATAAAACCCAAAGATAGCACGGGCCACACGAGGTCCTGTCAAGCACAGCAAAAGTGAAAGGCTGGGCCTCGGGAGACCTGGACCTCTGGCCTTCGGGGAGGGGCCCAGGAGATAGAAGAGCCCCAAGTTGTCACACTGCAAAGTCTGAGAGGGAGGGGAGAGAGGAAGGGGGACTGGCAGCTGCCACCTGCCTGCCACCCACTCACTCGCTGGCCCCGGGGGCCCAGGACACCACCAGCCTGCCAGTCATGGGGCCCCCCTCAAAGCCTTGGCTGAGCCCCCTGATGGGGGGCACCCTGGTGAGACACACACTGTTCCCCCGAGGGAGGCAGGAGCAGTCACCCTAACACGCACGTGACTCCACTTATCGCAAACTAAATACCTAGGTGGCAGGGCAAGGGGACTTCTGGAATGAAAAAATACACGCATTTACAGGAACATATAAACATGTCCCTGCCTGCTGGGTCCCAGGCAGCCCTGGCATCTGCTGTCCTAGCCCTCCCGCTCCCTCCTTCCCATGAGGACAACATGATCTCTCCTCCTCTCCTTCCCTCTGGCCTCCTCCCTCTCTCTCTCTCTCTCTCTCCTCTTCCTTCTCCTCCTTCTCTCCCCCTCTTCCCCCTAAAAAACATGATCTCTCCTCTCC
>NW_025370448.1:0-3926 GCF_016433145.1 Gracilinanus agilis | reverse complement strand
AAAAAAAGTGACTCTATATGGGGTAGTGAAGAGTTGGAAAGAGAAAGAAGAGGTGAAGGAAGGAAACCAAGAGTGTTTCCTGGGGGAGTGGTTAGGGATTGAGAAACTGAATGGTTTGCAAGATGATAGGAAGGAAAAAGGATAATCTTTGTAGACTCCTCTCTCAGTTTTTAGTGATTTTCCTATTTGACCCTAAATTAGGCCTAGAGAAACAAAAAAGAAAATATTGGTGTATCTGATCCCTCTCTGGGTTGGTGGGCAGTGTTGAAGATCTCCTGGGATAAAATAGGTGAAAACTTCTTTGAGAATTCTAGCATTTGGAGTTTTGTCCATTTTCCTGCTTGGAGAAATTTTGGGAACAGATGAAAATGATGCAACACCAGGGATAGCTTGAATGAGTCTTTCAAGAGT
Organism: Gracilinanus agilis; assembly: GCF_016433145.1. Taxonomy (NCBI): domain Eukaryota; kingdom Metazoa; phylum Chordata; class Mammalia; order Didelphimorphia; family Didelphidae; genus Gracilinanus; species Gracilinanus agilis. The sequence continues at coordinate 3,515 of NW_025370448.1, read as the reverse complement.
TTTGAGAAGGAGATAGATGGAGAGGCAGACATTGATTCTGGCTGAGGTGGCAGAGGGGGTGTTGAACTTGGCACCAGTGATTCCATGGTCATTTGCCTCAAGTTTCTGGGATGCCCTGAATCCAAGTGACAGAAGAATTATCTTTTTTCCCCTTTCCCACTGTCTATTCTCAACTTCCATCATTTGGGGCAGAGACTTAATACTAATATTTCCTGCTCCCTTTTAAGTTGTTCTTTGCTGTTTAAAGGTAAGTCTAATTTTTTAAGCATAGTATCTCTAGATAAAAGCAGTCAATCTCTTTTGTGCTTTTGGGTTTTGTACATCTTGAAGCTGCCCCATGTGGCGAGGCTATCAAGCTGGCTTGGTGGTCAGATTGATATTTTAGGATTGGAGTTGTAAGGCTGGGGTTTGAGCTCAAGAATCTTTCTTCTGGTGACCAGTCCAGAGAAGAGCTGAGACCATTGCTGAAAATATAAGTAAGGGTAATGGAGACACCAGGTATATTATAATAAAACTAAGTGATTGTGGGTACACACACTGAGATTTATGAGAGACTAGACTTGGACATGAAGATCAGAACAGCCAAGCAGCTCCTAACTGACAAAAGGACAGTTGACCAACTGCCACCCAGGTCCAGAGGCTTTGAGTCCCACAGGCAAGGTATCAGGATATAACTGGGTTTAATAATGAACCACTAAAAGGAGGGATAGGGATGACTACTCTAAAACCTTAATACCTAATAACAAAACCCACAGGGAAAGGGAAGGGCTTATTACTACACTAACTTAATGACCTAAACTAACAGGGCCCAAGGAGCTGTAAATGGAGTCTCTGGATGACTGCCTCAGACCTGGAACCTGCCAGGCTTGAGTACAGCTAAGGGCTTTGTGGCTTTGGGATTCTCACTGCAATCCACTGATGATCTCTGGATGCCAGGAGCTAAGGTGGTCTCAGGTACCAAGTTGAGAAGGTGTGCTCAAGACTCTGTCCACCAGATAGATCCCAAACTCCTCCTCTTCCCTTGGTACAGCACTGAAGATCTTGACTCTTTGCTAGATGCCACCACCACACAAGATCCCAGGGGAAAAATAGGATGCAGGGTCCTTTATTCTGAGTTCTCCCAGGGCTCACCACAGTTTGTGTTAACCCCTAATGGAGTCCCACTCAAAAGCACAAGTCACTTTTTCCTGCTCCTTCATTCCAATCTGGAATTCCCAGCTCCAGCTCCTTCCTGCTATGTACACCTTAATTCCTAATCAATAACTAATCTAATCTTCCTCACAGCACCATGATCAGTGCTTCTCTAAATCTGAGGCACATGGAGATGAGGATTAGAGGGCCTGGGCCTGACAACTATTGAAAATCCCATCAGCTGGTGAAATGAAAGGGGAGTTAGCTCTCTTCCATAAGCTCCTAGAAATGTAACCTCAGCCTTCAATCTCACTGCCTGTGAGTGGGACCAGTTTTGGGAGATGGTTGGAGGGTAGGAGTTTCCATGGAGAAGCAAATGACACTTTTCTTTTTTATTTTCACTATGTGTATTAACTATATGGTCTTATGGGGGAACTTATGGGTAACTTAAATATTACTAGGTTTAGAGAAAGGGGAAAAGGAGGACTGACAGGACAGGGCAACAGACTGGAAATAACAAACTGGGAAATCACAAACCCCTCCAAAGAACAAGGAATGGGAGATTATGGATTGGGAGTTGAGACCAACTGCCACCACAGATCCACCTAGCCTGGGAGTCTATGAAACTAACAAGTGAGTAGCCTGGGACCAAAGATTTATAAAGACAGGTTTAATTAGATAAACTTTTGTTTTGAAGGAGGGGAAGGAATGTCTATTCTAACAACCATTGGGCAAGTCTCTGGGTCAGGGAAGGAACTTATCTACACTAAGCTAAAGGCTACATCAAGGCACAGCTGGACTATCAGGGATGGAAGTGGGAGCCTTACTGTTGAGTCCTGTCCAATTCTAGCAATGATACAGCTCTCTGAGGTCCTTAGCCAGTAATCCTTGAGATGGGTAAGGTTAGGGAGTTAAACCAGCCTGAGATGACCAGCAGCCCAGGTCAGGTTTGATGTTCTCGGACTAACCTCCCACAGGCAGATGATTCTTCCTTCAGGATACCAGGATACAAATTCTACTTTCCCTGAGGTTTCCCACTGAGTCCGTTGGTGTTATAATAAATTTGAAATTTCAAAATTCCTCTCTGTCTCTGTCTTTCTTAACTTCTTTAAGTTGTTTTTTTCAATTCTTGGATTGTTCTATCCAGCTCATGCCTAATCTGTTGTTCTTTGTGTTTTGATTCATGTATGTAAGTGGCATGTTTCCTTATATCCTCCAGAGACAGTTACTCCCATTGTGGGCAACTCTGCCTAAAATAAATTTGGATTGGGATGCTAGATCCCTTAATAAATTACCTTTTAATATGGGGTAGAGCCTCTTCAGCATTGTCTCTATTAAATCCTAGGAGATTCTCTGAATTTTCCACCAGCCTATCCAGGAACAAATTTGGATGTTCATCCTCAGCCTGCCTCATCCTTTCAAATTTGTTCCACCCATTAGGTCTTTTCCCATGTATTTTTTACAGCCTCTAATAGGTCTGTTCTGCATTTAAGGAATGCTTGCATGTTCTCAGGAATGCTTAAGTCTATTCCAGTATACTCAATTGGTCAAGAAGTTAAATTTTGGTTATTTCTAGTTTCATCTATAAATTTGGCTTTTTCATTTGATGTAAAAAATTCATCCAATATAAATTCAACACCATTATATGACGGATTGAAAAGGTTAAAGGTCCTTTTAAATTCCTTGGCAGCCTTATAAGGGGACAGGAAGAATTTGGGGAACCTCCTCTTTAGTACCTCCAGATCTTGTGCCNCAGGTGCCATTGCTCCATTCTCTGTTTGTGTAGCTTCATTTAGATTAAATTCAGAGGGGGCAGCTGGGTAGCTCAGTGGATTGAGAGTCAGGCCTAGAGACAGGAGGTCCTAGGTTCAAATGCGGCCTCAGACACTTCCCAGCTGTGTGACCCTGGGCAAGTCACTTGACCCCCATTGCCCACCCTTACCACTTTTCCACCTAGGACCCAATACACAGAAGTTAAGGGTTTAAAAAAAATAAGTAAATTAAATTCAGTTTGGGTACAGCCATCTACCATCTTAGTTTTAGGGGTTTCCTTTGCCTTTGTTTTGTAGGTGTTTTCAATTATTTCAAGTTGTAGAATTGTGTGATCATCCAGAGCCTGACCCTGTTTGATTTTGTTATTAATCTCTATCATCAATCTGAGCTATTCCTTCACCAATGTAAACATATCTTCCTTGTTATTATTGTCTTTCCCAAAGAATAATTGACCTAGTTTTCTCAGTGCCATAAATCCTTGTATTACTGTTACAAATATCACTACTATAGCTGGTAAGTAGGATATGAAGTCTGCCATTGTAAATGCTAAGTATCTGTATGCATCATACAATGTTAGAATCTTAATAAAATAATCAGGGATTATATAGAAC
>NW_025370447.1:0-9398 GCF_016433145.1 Gracilinanus agilis | reverse complement strand
CCTCTTCCCTTCTCCCTCTCACTCTCATTCTTTCTTTATCTCTTTCCTTCTTTCTTTCTTCCTCTCTCCCTCTTTCCCTCTTCTTTTTTCTCTTTCTCTCTTTTTCTTTCTTCCTTCTTGTTTCCCCCTTTCTCTCTTTTCCTTCCTCCTTCCCTCTTCCCTCCTTCCCTCAGATACTGTACCACTGCAAAATCTGTGATTCCATGAACAATTCTGGACAAGTCATTTAATGTCCCTGGACCTCAGTTTCCTCATCTGTAAAATGTGCCAGCTAGTTGGCCCAGTAAACAAAGCACTCAGGAAGACCTGAGTTCAAATCCTGCCACACTTTTAGCTGTGTGACCCTGGGAAAGTCACTTACCCTTTTTTGCCTTAATTTCTCCATCTGCAAAAATGGAGATAATAGCACCACTTACTCTAGACATTATGATTAAAATGAGAAATGGGAGGGATTAGACTAAGTGATTTTTGAGGTCCTCTCTAAATTCTAAATCTACAATCTTATGTGTAAACTTGGGTAAGTCATGTAACTCCTGGTCTCAGTTTTCTTATCTGTAAAACAGGAAGATAGCAGTTGGACTTCATGGCTTCTAGGATCCCTTTCTGCTTTAAATCTTTGATTCTTTCTGGATGACTCATGCTTGCTATACATTACAGCTGACTCAGGAATGGGAGGAGCCAACATGGGGCTTCAAGGGGAGCAGGTTGTCTATTGCTTGGGAAGCCCCATCTGGAATGACCAAGCTATTCTGTTCCATACATTCATTGTCCTCCCCAACCTCTCTTCCCTGCCTCCCCGCCCCCTCTATTCTCATTATACCCAAACAAATACAGCACAGGGTTGGTTTGACATGATTGAATTTTTATGACCTCCCTGGGGTCCACCACATATTCCTTTACTCTCTCAAAGGTGCTTACTCAATCTTTTTTCCCCTGATTTGTTGCAATTTAATTGCTCAGGATCTGGGTTAGATTAGCTGGTCTGCAATTCCAAGTAACTTTTCCTCTCCAGTCCTCTTTTGCTTGATCCTATGACCCTGCCCCTCTTCACCCCAATATTCAAACATTCCCACCCAACATGCTCACTAGGACTCACTGTCTGAGCAGTTCCCTTAGGCTTTGGGATGAAGGGAATGTGAGTTGTTAGAGGTGTAATTATTATTACCATTACTAACAATAACATCATTATTACTAATAATTTTTATTATGATTAGTAATTATAGTTATTCAGTTGTTTCAGTTGAATCTGACTTCATGAACTCATTTGGGGTTTTCTTAGCAAAGATACTGGAGTGGTTTGCCACTCTCTTCTATAGTTCATTTTATAAGATGAGGAAACTGAGGCAAACAGGGTTCAGTGACTTGCCCGGAGTCACACAGCTAGTAAGTGTCTGAGGTTGGATTTGAACTCAGGTCTTCCTAATTCCAATTCTAGTATTCTATCCTGAGCTACCTAATAAACAATTTAGAACATTGTTGTTGTTCAGTTGTTTTCAGTTATGTCTGTTTCTTCAGGACCTTATTTGGGTTTTCTTGGAAAAGATCCTAGAGTGGTTTGCCATTTCCTTCTCCAGCTCATTTTATAGTTGAGGAAACTGAGGCAAACAGGGTTAAGTGACTTGCCCAGGGTCACACAGCTCCTAAGTGCCTGGGGCCAGATTAGAACTCATGAAGATAAATCCCCCTGGCTTCAGGCCTGGCACCTTATCTATTATGCCACCCAGATGCTATATTTCTATCTCTGTCTCTGTCTCTCCCTCCTCTCTCTCTCTGTCTTTATCTCTGTCTCTGTCTCTTTCTCTCTCCCTCTCCCCATATCTCTCTCTCTCCCTCTGTGTCTCCCACCCCAGTCTCTCCCTCCTTCTCTTATTCCCTCTCTGGAAACCCAACAGTATTATATAAATACTAGCTATCATTATTATTATTAAAATATTGTATAAATGCTAGCTTTATTATATAGATGCTCTCTCCCCCCATATCTCTCCCCCTTTGGAAACCGTACCATATTATATAAATGCTAGCTATCATAATTATTATTAAAATACTATTTAAATGCTAGCTATTATTATATAGATGCTCTCTCTTCTATATCTCTCTCCCCCCATGTTTCCCTTGTTCTCTCTCTCTCTCTCTCTCTCTCTCTCTCTCTCTCTCTCTCTCTCTCTCTCTCNNNCTCTCTCTCTCTCTCTCTCTCTCTCTCTCTCTCTCTCTCTCTCTCTCGTTCTCTCTCTCTCCCCCTCTCCCTCTCTCTCTGTCAGGGATGAAAGGAGGTAGACTGTGGTACAGCCTTTTCCATGTCCCCTATTATCTGGGTTCCCTCATTATTCAGCACTGAGCCTTTGAAAGCCCGTGGAATGTGTGTCACTGGGGAGGGGCTTGGGAAAGCTCTGCTCTTCACTCATAATCTATCCACTTAGCCCCTGGCTCCCTTCTTGGTTAACCTCAAGCTGATCTTAGCACATGAAGGAGATCCTGCAACATTAGCAAAAGCTGAGAGTCTCCTTTCTTCCCCTTGTTTTCTTTCGGTCTGTTGTAAGGAAACTCCCTGGGTTTTTCCCTTTTAAGATGGGCTGGGAAGCTGAATGCTGAACGGGGAAGTGAACTTGGGATGGCAGCCCCTCCAAGGGAAAATTTAAAGGGACTTTCGGTTGAGTGATGGACTGTTCAGGAGGGCTGTTCAAATATGTCAGAAAGCCCTAACCCTGGGGTAAGGACTCCTTTTTGTCATGAGAGGTAGTATGGAAAGAGCTCAGAAAAGGGGATTAGACTTTTCTTGGAAGCTCAAATCTGTTATTTATTTTCTAAAGGTGAATTACTTAGCCTTTGAGAAGTTAAGAAGAGGGCAGCTAGGTAACTTAGTGAATAGAGAGCCAGACCTGGAGACAGGAGGTCCTGGGTTCCAATCTGACCTCAGTTGCTTCCTAGCTATCCTTGAGGAAGTCACTTGACCCCCATTGCCTATCTCTCACTGCTCTTTTGCCTTGGAACCAATACTAATTATGGATTCTAAGACAGAAAGTAAGGACTTTACAAAAAAAGTGAAAGGAGAAGAACTAAGAGAACATTACATAGGGCAATGATCGTTTGAAGAATGATTTGTGTATGTTCACCTCCAAAGAACTGACAAAGAGAAATTAGTAAGGCACAGTCTTATATATTCATATAGCTTTTTGTCAAATACTGCCTTCTCTAATGGGATGGGAGGGGAGGGAGGAAGTTAACTGGGTATGTTAATATAACAAACTAATTAATTAAAAAAAAACACAGGAAAGATGGATGTTCAGGACCATGGCCAGGGATGCTCTCTGTGCCTCAGAGAATACAAGCTTTCTCTCTGCAGAGTTCATCTATTCATACATGGCTTAAACCCTGGGCAGTAACCTCATCAGTCCAGAATTCTGACTAAAGCTAACCAGAACAGGAAGAATTCATTCTTTGGAGATGGCAAATAAACCATGTAAGGAACCAGGCCAGGCCACACTTAACAGAATAAACTTCCCTTTATACTGGAGGGGAGCAAAAAGAATCTCAGAACATCTTAGCCAAGGAGACTAGAAATGGAACCAACTCCCTCACTCATAAAGGACCTCCATAGAGGACAATAATTTCATGGGTGAAGGGAGATTCGAACCCAGGGCTCCTAAAACTGAGTTATATCATGCTATTTCAGCTAACTCTCCAGACTCTGTAAGTAGCCTGGCAGTTACTCTGGCTGGGAAAGGATTTGTAGACTGATGAGTTGTGGAGGGGGGTAATGTTTGCAAAGCTCTTCATGCCCAGGGCAGCTGTAAATTCATGTGAACACGATTTCCAAGGAGAGATGGCAACCCACCACTGAGCGATGGAAAAGTCTGGCAATCAGCTTTAGGAAATGGGGGAGTAGATCGTATCAGAGAGGGAGAGCTGAAAGGGCCTTGAAGATCCAATGGATGCTGACCCACACTTTTCCAAATGAGGAAACTGAGGCTCAAGGTTGAACTGGTCGAATGGACCAGAAACAGGGTTCAAGCCAAGTCCTGAATTCAAATCCCACTATCGACATGACCTGTTGGCAAGATTTGAACTCAGGTCTTCCGACTCCAGAGCCAAGATTCTCTCTTATTGTATCACATTTCCTCTAGAGTCTGGACAGGATGACCTCTAAGGTTCCCCTGCAGTTCTGCTTCTATTATCCTATGAACTAGATAGCTAGAAGAGGAAAGCAGGAGTTGTACGGGAGCCTAGCAACCCCAGGCAGAATGTAAAGGGGAGGAGGTGTCAGAAAAATGAATGATTTTGTTCTCATTCTCCCTTCTGCCTCCCCCTGTGCCAGTCTCAGCTACAGTTCCAGACCAGCATGAGACAGCGTCATATGCAAAGGAGGATAATTAATCAACCCCGGCGCCCAGCTTTGATTTCTCAATAGACTCCCACCCCCTTCAATCTTCCCATTCAGGCCCTGCCCATGGTGAGGGGCCAGGACAAGAGGAGAGCCTGCCTCCCAACAGACAACTTGTGGCGCCTTGCCTTAACCCTTAGCCTGGCGCCCGTGGCAGCTGTCACCCTGAGACGTCAGCCAGGCTGGCGGGACCAGGAGGACCCCGGCACCACCAAGACACCAGACCCACTGAATGAGGAACAGATGGCAGGTCCTGGCTGTGTGGGTGGCAGGGCATGGTGGGGCCAAGGTGGTCAACCTGGCATGGATTGGGTCTGAAATGTTCTGGAGCAGCTGAAGATTGGGGGTCTGAGCTATATGACAGTGGGCAAGGGAATGAGCATTTATACAGCACACAGTGGATTATGTGTCTAGCACTGTGCTAATTATAACATTTGATCTACACAACAACCCTACAGTAGAGGTTTTATACTAGAGGAAACTGAGGCAGACAAAGGTTAATTGGCTTGCCTAGAGTCACACAGCTGGTAAGTGGCTGAGGAAGGATTCAAACGCAAGTCTTTCCTGACTCCTATGTACTGTACCATCTAGTTCAGTGATTCCCAAAGTGGGCGCCACCGCCCCCTGGTGGGTGCTGCAGTGATCCAGAGAAGCGGTGATGGCCACAGGTGCATTTATCTTTCCTATTAATTGCTATTAACATTTTTTAAAATTTAATTTCCAGAGGGCTAAGTAATATTTTTTTCTAGAAAGGGGGCAGTAGGCCAAAAAAGTTTGGAAACCACTGATCTAGTTTCAAGTCACTAAAAAAAAATAATTTTACTACGCCTCAGTTTCCACATTTGTAAAAGAATGGGTTTGGATGGAGTTTTCCTGAAATACCTTGGGGCTTGAATAGAACTGAATTCCAAATGTAAGTTACTAGTGGAATATAAGGTTCTTGAGTTATGATATATATAGCCAGCATTTAATACTTTTTGCTTAACAAAAAAGTTTTTCAATTCAATCAATCGATTATTTAATTTGTCATCCAATATTATCTATTTATCTAATGTATATGTAAATATATAGAATAATTATTATATGAATAATATAGTATTCATTCTATGATATAAAATTATCCAATAAATAATATATTATTATATTTATATATTTGTAATATATTTTATTTATATTTTTATAATGTAATTGTTATAAATAAATAATAAAGATTATGGGGTTGAACTGTATTTCCTGAATGATTATAATATAATTCACTGTGTTGGAGAGTAGTTGAAAGGGAACTGGATTTAGAGTCAGAGGACCAGTATCTACTACTTATTACTTGGGAGACCTGGGGTGAGTCACTTCATCTCTGGACCTGTTTCCTCATTTGTGAGCCAAGGGAATTTGGTTGAGCTAGATAACATCTGCAACCCTTTCCAGTTCTAAATGAATGATCTTATACTGCTTTTCTCTCAATAATCCCTTGAGGAAGGTAGGGCAAGTTGTACCTAATATCCCCTTTTTTACAGATGAGGAAACAAGTTGAAGTGGGAGTGCCAGGAGTTGCGAAGTAGATAGAATGTTGACCTGGAGTCAGGAAGACTTAGTGAGTTCAAATCAGACTTTAGACACTTACTAGCCATATGACTCTGGGCAAATCACTTAACCTTATTTGCCTCAGTTTCCTCATCTGTCCAATGAGCTGGAGAGGGAAATGGCAAACCACTCCAGTATCTCTGCTAAGAAAACCCCAAATGGGATCACAAAAAATCAGACACAACTGGTTTGCCTCAGTTTCCTCATCTGTCCAATGAGCTGGAGAAGGAAATGGCAAACCACTCCAGTGTTTCTGCCAAGAAAACCCCAAATAGGGTAATGAAGAGTCCAACACAATTGATTTGCCTCAGTTTCCTCATCTGTCCAATGAGCTGGAGAAGGAAATGGTAAACCACTCCAGTATCTTTGCCAAGAAAACCCTAGATGGGGTCACAAAGAAGTGGACACTAATGAAATGACTGAATGACAATGGTGCCAGTAGTCTAGGACTCAGAGACTCCAAATCTAGTGGTTTTTTTTTCATTATTCCATGCGTATTTCTTGCATGTTATAGCCTTCCAGGGATCAACATTTATTAAGTGACTTATTTGCTGGGCATTGTGTGTGCTAAATGCTATTCACTGCATGCTGCAAAAAATTTGGCGCCTACCAAATAAATAACAAGACATGACCTGGTGGGTAGAATTGTATATAAAAAATTCACTATTTGGTACAACTTAATGAGGACAGATCCGAATATTCTAAATATAGACTTCAAAATATAATTGAGATAATAAACCACACTGCAGCTGGGCCATTATCACAGACTAAATTGTTAATAATCACTCGGACATAATGCTGATTCATTAAAGAATTGAGAACATGAAAAAATAGATTTAGCCATATCAGATATCTATAATCTCCAAGTGACACAGAACAAAAGACTTTCAAAATATAGAGACTGAGAGGAAGAAATCAAAGTCATATGGGAAAAGGATTGAGGTCAGTGTCATCTCTTGTCATCTTTTCTTCTTTTGGAGTCATCCTGTAAAGTAACAGTGGCAGCTAGATGGGGCAGTGGTACTTGTGCTGAGTTAGGAGTCATGAAGACCTGAGTTCAAATTTACCTCAGATAATTACCAGTTGTGTAAGAGCAAGCCCCTTAACTTCTGACTGTCTCAGTTTCCTCAAGTGTATAATAAAAATTATAATAGCACCTGCCACCCGGAGTTGTGAAGATCAAACGAGATATTTGTAAATTGCCCGGCACAGAGTAGGCATTTAATAAATGTTTGTTTTTTTCCCCTCCTTCCCTTCTTTTTTTCTTCTAGTGAGCCTCCAAGAAGAATTCACATCCAGCATGATTCTTTTATTTAACTACTCAAAACAATTATTCTATGCACCTATGCAATGATCCAAAGAACACTAAATGTAAAAGAATGATAGAGGCAGCTAGGTGGCTCAGTGAATAGAGAGCCAGGCCTAGAGATGGGAAGTCTTGAGTTCAAATGTGGTCCCAGATACTTCCTAGCTGTGAGATCCTGGGCAAGTCACTTAACCTCGATTGCCTAACCCTTATTGTTCTTCTGCCTTGAAACCAATGCTTAGTATTGACTCCAAGATGGAAGGTAAGGGTTTGAAAAAAATAATGATAGCTGGAGAGAAATTTGTCCCTGGAACACTCTGTCTGAATGCCATAGAAAAAGATGAGACAAATGAGGTGGATAACAATGTAATAAGGGTGTGGACTGGTTCTGTAATTGTACTGGTAGAGGGAACTCCCAGTTGAGAAAACTTTCTCCACTAACACAGGTTGACACTTTCTCTGCAATTTATAATCTTAGCTGTTTAGAGCATTGAGAAGTTAAGTGACTTGTCCAAGGTCATATAGCCGGTATGTATCAGAGATGGGACTTGGATTCAGACCTCTGTGGCTCTGAGGCTAGCTTGCCAGCCACTAAGTCATGGTACTTCTCAGAGCAAAAGCAACAACTGTGAGGAAAATAAACATTTTTATGTGCCAGGCACTGCCCTGACCACTCTACAAATATTCTTTCTTTCTTTCTTTTCTTTTTCTTTTAAACCCATTACCTTCTGTCTTAGAATCAATACTATGTATTGGTTCTATGGCAAAAGAGTAATTAGAGCTAGGTAATTGTTGTTAAGTGACTTGCCCAGGGTCACATAGCTAGGAATTGTCTGAAGCTAGATACAAATATTGTTTCAATCAGTCCTCACTACAACCCTGCAAAGTAGATGCTATTATCATCCCCATTTTACAAATGGGGAAACGGAGGCAGACTTATCCAGGGTCACACACTTAATAAATATCTGAAGCTGAATTTGAATTCAGGCCCAGGGCACTGATTACTGAACACCCAGTTGCCTCTACAACAACAACAACAATTATAATAAAAGGGCGTATAGATTGTATTAAAGTTTGCAAAGTGCTTTATCTACATTCTATCTTTTGATCAAAGACAGAGGGATCTCTTAATTTGATTGGGAAATCATCTCTGCCCAGGCTCCTATTCTGATAGGGGCAAACAGTCCCTGCCTTCAAAGAGCCCCCATTTTGATGGAGGATGTAAGATCTAATATGAGGAGACAGATCGGACCCAGTGATAATATTGATAAATAAAAATGATGAAAAAGATCAATTCTAGCCAAATCGGATTGACCCAAAGCTAGAGGATTAGGGAGATAAGGCAGAGCCAATAATGAGATCAGGGGAAGTGAAGAAGATTCCTATAGGGGACTTCAGCCCAATTTGGAAATGGGGGAAGCAGAGAGGAGGTCTGTGTGTGGCTCTGAGAGAAAGCATTGTGCTGTCCAGGTATGCATGTGTGAGTAAAGACTCTGAAGCTTCCTTGTGTGCATTTATATGTGCATGGATGCCCCAGGATGGAGACCAGACGCAGGTGTGAGCTGTTATTACCAAGCAGACTTTATGGGAGTGATTGATGGATGGGTCTTACAAGCCTGGGAGCAGCACACAGTGGCAGCGGGTCTCGGGGCTCCCAACTCCTGACCACAAGGGCTGGAAACAGGAGAGTGGCATTGTCTAAATAAAGGGGGTTTCACCTCCCCTGCTAGGTATTCTCTCATTTGCTTTTTTCTGTTGTTCCAGACAGCAATAAATAGGAGGAACTTCCTCTCCTAGATCCCAAGAGACCCTTAAGCTTTCTTGAAGGATCGTCTAGATTGCCCTCTCTCCCCACCCCAGATCACAAGAACTCTTTTAAATTGCCCTCTCCTCAGCTCTCCTTCTTGCTTCCTGTCTCTTCTCTCCCTATCTTTCCTCTACCCTCCCCCCTTCCCCTATCCTCTCTTGTCCTCTGCTTTCCTCCCCCTCCCCTCTCCCCTCCTCTCTTCTCTCACCTCTTTTCTTCTTCTCCACCTCCCCTACTCTTTTCTCCTCTCTTCTCCTCTCCTCCCCTCTCCCCAACTCTCCTCTCCCTGTCTTCCTCTCTCTTCCTCTCCCCTCTCCCCTCCTCTC
>NW_025370446.1:0-10257 GCF_016433145.1 Gracilinanus agilis | reverse complement strand
AGTACCCAGCATAGGTGAGAAGGCAGTAAGGGAAAGGGGAATCTCCCAAGGTTGCTTTGCACTTTAGCTTACCCTCTCATACCCAGAAGTCTATGTTCCCTACATCCGGATGGGAGAAGTACATATGACACACAGAAGTGGCTGTATTTTTCTGCATTCAATTCTTTATAACAAAACATTAATGCTGATGATATGTATTTTCCTAACATAGTAAGCATGAAAAAATTCATAAAATGGAGTAAAAAAATAAAATTGGTAACATACAAAACATTTCTTCTTACTAGCAAAAGATTCTTGCTTTTGGTGGTCATGGGAACCTAACCCCTTACTTTCCATAGAGTCAATGTATTGGGATTCATGTTTTTGACTCTTGTGCCATTTTCTAGGAACATTTCCCCTGGAAGGTTGAGGAATAACTGTATATGTAAATGTAAACAGTCAAGGACTAAACTATTATTAGCAAAACAAGGTTCCAAGAAAACCTCAACGGACCCAATAAAAAAGCTGTCTATATCCTTTGAAGGAACTGTTAGAATCTTATTGTAAATCGAACTAAGCTACCTTTCATTTTATTTCTTTCATGAGTTTCTTGTTGCATGTGAGATATGTGTTTTTTTGTCAAAGCATGAGGAGTATGAAAATATGTATCGCATGAAAGCTCTGGTATAAACTTTATCAGAGTTTTTGCTACCTTGAGGAGAGAGAGAAGTGAGAATCTGAATTGCTAAATGCCAGAAAACAATTGTCAAAATTGTTTCTTTATATAAATGAAAAAAATAAAGTTTAATAAAAAAATAAATAACACTTTTCAACAAGCTTTTTGTTGGTTTGTTTTTTACTGGCCTGAGTATAAAGGTATCCTAAAAGTTTTAATGCAGCTTTAAACTTAAATGGTTTAAAATAATTTATAATGTAAATATTTTATAAATGTTCTGAGAATTTGGGGACTCCCAGTACTATTTAGAGGAAGCAATTGAAAGAAAAATATTCCTAGAAGACAAAGAGAGAGAGAGAGTGTGTGTTATAATTTTTTATTATAACATTCTAATGAATAAAGAAATATATACCAAAAATTTATCTAGGCAATGTGACAATTATGATAATAGAAGGCAAGTAGAAATAGCTAAGCAATCCTTCCTCCCATCCTTCCCCACTACTACCATATATTCATTACAACTTAAGGCTTTACTGCAAATACCAACAGACAAAAATAATATTATCAGTATCTTTCCAGAGTAGCTTTCCATACCAGGTCTCCATGTTGTTTCTGTCACTCATCATAAATATATAGCAAAAAGTACATATACATAGTATGATAATAAGATAATGTAATCTCTGTATTGGATGGTTACCAATTTCTTCCTGACAATAAAGATGAACTTTTTCAATTAATTTTGAAAAATCTATTTATATTATTTTTCTGCCACATTATTATATTCAAAGAGGTCTATACTTGTCTCTATATTCAAATATCTATGCCTCACATTAGTGAAAAGTACAGGACTATATATCATATATATTTGTTATACACATATGCTATATATACTACATATATGCAATAAATGTGATGGACTATATATATATATATATATATTTACATAGGAATTCTTATAAGTTGTGATTCTTAAAAATTATAGGAAAAAAAGATGATAGTAATATTAAATCTTTTTTACCTATAGACTCATCCATCTAACAACTGAAATTTAAATAGTGTATTATATATATTGGGTTTCCCAGGGAAATTACCATAATTCTTTGAGATGTAGTGTGGCAGAGTCCAAACAGAATTGGATGCAAAGTTTGAATACCTAAGCTCTAATATAAGGGTGCTACTTGATCCACCTTTTTAGGGCACAAATTTATATGCCCATTATAAAAAATGAAGGTAAAAATTGTTGCATTATCAGCATCATAAGTATATATCTGTGTGGAGTTCAAATAAACTAATATGTATAAAAATGCATTGGAATCTAAGTGTGAATGCTAACTAAGCTATATAAATGGGAGCAATTACTGGACCCAGAAAAATATATGACTGATTAAGAACAGAGCCTCATTTATTTTATTTTATTTTATTTTTTACTTTTTGTTTTGGTATCCCCAGCATGTGGCCTTGTACTTAATAGACACTTAATAAATGCATATTGCCTTGTATTGAGTTGGATGTAATAATAGCATTTAACATTTATATAACATACTTATGTAACAGTCTTAACAAGTACCAAAATAGGAAGCAAGGAACTAATTTGCTTTAGGATGTAATTCCCCACCCCCAAACCATCCAATGTTCAGTATCAAGGAGAAAGATGTGACTGCAATATATTCATTACATAGGAGAAAAAAACATGCATTGAGGAAGAAAAGGGTTATCTCACTGCTGTTAAACAGGTCAGTTTGAAACCAAGGAATAGGAGGAATATCCTCTAAACCCAAATCTGTCACACCCACCTAGCTAGTGTAACTTTCTTCGGTCCACTTCCAAAGAGACTGGGCAGGACAACGGCTGATATGACAGAAAACTCTCTTCTCTAGAAACAGACTTCTTTTGGTCTAAAAGACATCTTACCAGTTCTGAATTACTTTCATTTATCACCAGACAAAAAAATTCAGATTTTTAAAAAATACAGCTATATGCTCCTAAATCTGTTTTTTTGATATTTAAAAAAATACATTTATTTTGGAAAGAGGAACATGAAAGGGGGGAAAACCCTTAGCTCATGACATTGCACTGTTCACTACCTCATAAAAAGAAAACTTGGAAACAGTCTTTCTAACCTGTTCAATTAATGTCAAACTGTATAAATTCCTTACCATTACAAGAGTTGAATATGGTTATGTGAATATAGTAAAAAGCCTATTTAGCCAAGGTTACAAACATGTTGATTGACTTTAGATCATAAAGTTTTGTGGCTGCAGATTAAGAAAATTCAGATGAATAAGCTGTGAGTGCCATATTTTTAAGTCTAGTACTAAAAAAAATGGAACCATTTGTGGCCATAATTAGCTAGAGAGGTGAGAGGTAGCAGGAGGCAATAGATAATAGTTTTGCATTTGAAGACTGAACAAGTGAATTCAAACCCTGATTTTGCTACTTACTATATTGGTAACTGGGTAGGTAATTTCCTCTTTGGGGACAGACATATGCTGCAGCTAATTCATGAGAGCTGATTGTTAAATTTTTGGTTTGAGGATTAACACCTCAGAAGTCAGAAAATGCTACAAACCAGGGCTTGATGTATGATTCTGTGGATTGTCTTGACTTGAGAAAATAATGAAGAACATGCTAACAATGCAGAACAAACGTAAAAGTCTTACAATGTCAAACCTCATTTTATTTTTGATCCTGAAGGAAATAAGGATATCCTGGAGTTTAATAAGATGTAAATAAGTGTATAGTTGGAAAATCTTCAACCCCTAAGACTATATTACCCAAAAATTACTTCTGTATTACCCACAATGCTTTTCCCTTAGTGTACATTTGTGTCTTCATGTGTTGGTTTTATAAGTTCTGTAGCTCCTCCTTCTTCTTCTCTTCTTCAAGAGTGTGGCTGAAGTTAGTTTAGCACCTTCTCACTCTATTTTTATATTTATTTATTATTTATTGTTTATTTATTATTAATAAAACTTTATAATATATAATATTTAGTTATTGAATATTAATTTTAATTTCTACAGAGGGATGTCATGATTAGAACTGTGCATTAAGAAAATCACTTTCATGACTGAGTGGAGGAAGGATTGGAGTGGGGAAGAGTTCTCATGTAAGATGAAGAAGGTCTATACTGTAGTGGCGTTATGGTCAGAAAAGAGAAGAGACATATTGAGGAGATGTTGCAAAGGTAAAATCCAGAGGATTTAGCAACAGTTTGGCTATGGTAGATGAGAGATAATGAGGAGTTGAGAATATCTTCTAGATTGCAATTCAGAAGAACTCTGAATAGAATGGTGTTTGCCTTCTGTAGTAAGAGAGAAGGTGTGGTGGGAAAACTTTAGGGAGAAGATAATAAAGATATGCATTTTGTTTTGGTCATATTTAGTTTAAGATGTCCATTGCACATGCAGTTTGAGATGTCTGAAAGGCAGTTGAAAATTCAAGATTCAGAGATTAGCTGAAAGGTTAGGACAAGATAGGTAGATTTGAGAATTATCAGCATGGTCAAGGTTATTAAATCCATGGCAGCTGATGAGATCACCATGTGAAGTGGTACAGACTGAAAAGAAAAAAATGCCTCAGGATAGATCCATTAGGGACACCTACATTTAGAAGGCATAATCTGAATAAGGATCCTGCAATGGAGACAGAGCAGAAGTGATCCTGTAAGTAGGAGGAGAACCAGGAGAGAGAAATGTTCCCAAGGAGACATCAGTTCAGAGAAAAGAGTGTCAAGGGGCAGAGGATATTCAACAATGCCAGACTGCAGAGACCCTTTGATTTGGACTCATGGTAATTTCTTTTAACTCTGACCAATAGAACAACCTAATATACAACTAGAACTAAGCATATTATAGGTCAAATTTTTTAATTTAATTTTAAAAGCATATTTTATTATGCTGGGGTCCTACAGAAACCACTGCCCTCTCTGCCAAATTTCTTTGTATTTATTTTGTATAAATTCTTTACATAATTACTTATGAGCATATTGTATCCTCCAATAGAATATAAATTCCTTGAGGGCAGAGACTAAATACCGTTTTGTCTTTGTATCCATAGCATCATGTACATAGTAGACATTTGTTGATTGGTTGACAGGATAGCCAATTCTTCAGTTTTGGGAAGAAGTATCTTGTTATGTTACAGATATGTTTGTGTGTTAAGTATACATGTATGATGGGATAGGGTTTATGTATATATGTACATATGGGAGAAATTCAGAGAAGACTAGTGCCTGTGAGATGAGGATTTGCCAAGCCCTCTTCAAGGCTACTTGCTCATTCACATTGGTGTCAACCTTTTACCCAGCTCTCAGCTGTGGCTCCAAGGACCCTGGTAAAACCATCTCAACAAATTGAAGTTAGCCCATTGTTAAGTTAAGGGGATGTCAAACCCAAAGAAATAAACAAAAACAGACTTCTCAGGCAGAATGGGTAAATAAAAACAATTTGTTCCAATAGTCATGCAAGTGACTAAAGTGGCATTGTGGGACATTGAGCACTTGGTCAGACATCAAAGATGCCAAGATCATCCAATGCATCCTGGACCACACTAGGCATCTTGACTTTTGTCTTGCTTGGGACTTCACTGAATCTGAAAGAGAGTGTGAGACTATTTACTTTGTGCAATTCTGCCTCACTTAGATCCAATTCATGCACAAGTCAAGACTTCACCAAGAAATGCTATTGCTCCCCTTCAAGATGAAGCAACATATGTGTACATAGATATGATGTATATGTGGTATTCTTTGTTGCATGTTAAACTTTCAAAATATTTACTTCATAATATTTGAGATCTTAAAAAGACAGTTCAATGGAAAATATTTACAAAGATCACATTGGGAAAAAATACCAAATTTTCCTTAAAGGTAGACTGTCCATTTAATAGATAGACCAATGTAGACATAAAGAGAATTGTGAGAACTGGGTATTTCTAGTAACTGAATTCTTTCTATTTTCCAAAGAAAATTATATTTCTAGCCTTTGAAACCACACGCACATGCTAAATTTAAGACCTGAAGCTAATTTGACAAAGATAACATCTGTTTGAGTTAAGCCTCATCATTTTCATGTCATCCAGTAGTAAAGAGTTCAATAAGTCCCTCAAGCCAAGAGGTGTCAGTTTGATGTCATTAAAAACCACAAACACCTCACAAATACCTTACTACATTCCTGAATTGAGGTTACTCATTATTTATGGAGGATCTTCTTTGTTAATGTCTTCATTTTGCACCAAACCAGGGTCTGTAATATAGAACCAGACTTAGCTCTAGAATTCCTTCTCTATTGTGTGTTTTCATACCACATCTTTGCTAAGATTTTCATTCCGATATCTTGGTAATTACAAAGTTACATAGAATGAGCCAAACATCAAAACATGGCCAATATGTGATATACTATCTCAGAATTTCAGTTTTATCTCATTTCAAGTGGGAAATTTTCAGTGCTGGATCCTGGGTTCTGTTTTTGATGCTCAGAGACAAAAATTCATTTTGGCAGGGAAAAGCCTTATAATGGATGTAATAATGGGCCCAGATAGTATTTCAGAAAAATTGGAGATTGGGAAAGGTGAAAAGATAATGTCATTTAAATGTAAAAAGGAGGACTTCCAGATTCGAAATAAGTATTTCACATCTTAGAAAGTGTCTGATTTTTGAATAGTTCTGCTGAAAATCAAAAGATAAATGAAAATATTTCTAGCTCCCAGAATACTTCTGTCCTTAGTTCTTCATTTACCTAAGACTTCAAAAGGAGGCAGGGGAGTTGAACTGAAGATATCAGGACTGATAAGCCAAGAAAAAGTTTCTACCTGAGGGAATATTTGTCATGAGGAATCTCTGAAGAAGGAAAGGAAATCAGGTTCCACAATTCCAAATTAGTAAGTTGATTTTGTTTTGTGTTATCTGGACATACATATCACTACCATTGTACTTTGAATTAATAATAGACTCTAGACTCAAACAACCTTGCTTCTTTGATTCCTAGTTTTTTTCTTGTATCACATTGATGATTAAAAAAAAAATCAAAGATTGCTTTGAATTACCAGCTGATCTGCTTTAACAGAAGTGGTTTGAATTAGCTAAAATATCCCATGATTCTTTTTATTTTCCTCTCTCTTCCCATGCCAAGAAAAGTAATAAAAGAAATGCTATATTTATTTTTAAGAATATACTCGATGTAAACATATTTTATTTTGAATCTTCTGGGTATGATTTTCAATATTGCTTGGAAGAGGCATCCCAAAATCAGGGCTGGTATATTCTCAGTTAAGGCAAAACATAAGAGAGACTGTAAGAAAATGTTAAAGCTGTGGCCAGAAAACTCTTATTAGGAAAAAAATAAATCATTTAAAATAGGTTTATATTGGAAGTTTTTTTTAAAACATATTTCCTAAATTCCTCCCCTAAATTTCTATATCTTCTCAGGAAATAAAAGATATATATATATACATATATATACACATTTATATATGTATACATATACATATATGTATACATATACATATGTATACATATATAAAATATTTCCAAAGAAAAATGAAAGAAGAGAAAAATCAGCACTATCAATGAAATACATAAAAACCCTAATTATAATCAATAGTTTTTATCCATGGACCATCTCCTTCTTCCCAATACCACAAATGAGAATGGTGAGATAACTTCTCATATCTCTTCTTTGTTACAAAAGACTATTATACACACACGTGTGCATGCACGCACACACACAAACACACAGAAAGTGAGCTTGGCCAGGGTTTCTCACAAAATGGTCATCAGGGCTAGAGACTCACCAATAAAAACTGATCCACATGATGGAATGATTGAGAGAGAGGAGGGACAGCTGCTTCTGAGTGAAGCCCAGAGAGACAATTGAGGGGAGGTGTGAAGCGAGTATGGCTAGACCCAACATTAAATGCAGAGGAAGGCCTAGAGATAAAATTATTGCTAGAATTAGATGTCTTGGTTTTCTGAGTCCTGCAATTTCCCCAAAGCTCTTAATTATAATAAAAGTATTAGAAACATCTGAAATAAAATTGTAGGGTCAAAATTTCCAGCCAAATTCAATAAGGAGCCACAATTCAACTATGTTTTTCTGCTTTTTTCTTACTCCAAATTGAAGACTAAGGATGCTTCACTAAAGAATGAGGGTTTCATTCTGAGAGATGGCTAAAGGCCTATTATTTGAACAGAGGAATGAAGATGAAAACTCTGCTCTAGGCTGAGAACTATATATTGCTGCTATGAGCTTCTTACTTACCACCTCATCCTAGAACTGGCCAAAGACTCAGAATTTCACGGGCATTCACTCTAAATATTGTAAGAATAAACAAACCAAAAAGCTCAGAAACAATAGCAATATACAATTTTCCAGGCACTCCTAGTAAGTGGTCCCATCATCAGTGATTTCAACAGAGCTCTGAAATCCCAATAGTGAGAAGTATAAAAATTGACAATAGGGAAAAGTATAAGAATTGGGCAGGAACTAAATATAGTAGGGATAGTAAATGATTAAGTTTGGGCAAGTTCTTAATAAGGGTGAAATAGCCCAAGTTAATGGAATTACTGGGTGAAACTTCAGAGGAAGATTATAATTTTAAAAGAACAAGTAGAACTCTAGGAAAGTTAATAAGTGGCCACAAATTCCCTCTGACTGATTGAAAGTCATATTAAAGAAATAACAAAAAAAGTGAAAGAGTGAAATGAATGCTTTTGATGGAATGTTTGAAAGGGGATTAGGTGGAATAGGAGAAAAAATAAAAACATTAGCACATAACTAAGCAATTTGGAAAAAAAGAATTGGGAAAGCAAAATTCAAGAATTCAACAAGAAATTTTAAAACAAAGTCAAAAAACAAAAACATTGGAAAAACAACTGACTTGGAAAACAAATGATGATGACATAATTCATAAATCATTAGATTCTCCAAAAACCAAACAAATGAATAAAAACCCTGAGTACTCTACTTAAACAACATAAATTTATCCAAAAGTATTGGAACCAGAAAGTAAAATAAAAGTAGATAATGTTCATAAATCAAAATAAAAAAAAAACAACACTCAAATGTACAAATCCCCCAATGTGCAGGCCTTAACTCTATTGTTCTCAAATTTAAAAACAAAATTATTGTAAGCAGTTAGCTAGAGAAAAGTCACGTACTGACAAACTCTCATCAGAATCTACTAAACGAAAAGAAAATACAGAGTACACTGTAGTATAGACAGAAATGACATGCAATCTAGAATTAAAGAAAAACAACTATGTTATACAGAAAATGAAAGAAAAGGTATTCACATAAGATGAGCTTGTTTTGCAAAGATTAAAGTAATCTTAGAATAGAAACATATATAACCCATATCCAGATCTGAACAGTTTTCAAAATAATAATTGCTGTCAACAAAGTAGTTTGGACAATTTGAACAGGCTAAGTGATGATCATGTTTATATCCTGAGAATCAGAGAAGAAACAAGTGGCCCTTTGGAATTCCATCATCTGTAAGGGTCAATGAGAGGACAAAGAGAAATGAATAGGAAAATGAATAGGAAGAGAAGGGGGAAAAAAGTGGAAAATACATAGGAAAGTAATGACAAGAGACAGGGTGGAAAAGAGAGGAGGCAAGATGAGACAGAGAGAAAAAGAGAGAGAGAGAGATACAGAGAGAAAGAGAGACAGAGACAAGAGACAGAGATAGAAATGCACGCAGAGAGACAGACAGATTGAAAGAAGGATAGAGAGAGACAGACAGAGACAGAGATAGCAAACTGACCTTCCTAAGATGGTTGCCTTTATGTGTATCTACTCCTACAAAGCCAGTATTAGCACCAGGAGTAGCATATGGCAGCTTTCCAGTGTGTTTATATATGGTAAAAGTGAAGCATGCAAGTTGCTGTCTGGAGAAAAATAAGATGAAGCAATCTCATGTAAAAGTCCCAGGGTGGGAAACCTTGGAAGCCTCAGCAACAGTGTCTAGTGATCAGCTTGGTGCCATTGTGCTCAAATCTGAGAAACTATGCTAAGGGGCTCTGAGGTACCTAATCTGTCCTGAGACTTTTCCATGGACAACCCAGCCTTTAATCCTCAGGGAAAGGCATGGGATAGTGGTGGACTTTGGGGATGGCTAACTTAGGGAGATAAAATTCAGTGGAATATTTCAGAGGCTTCAGGTCAAGGTCAACTAAATTTGGCTAGATTAGTTAATTAAAGAAAATGACAAATAGGGTTTTAAAAATTCTTGCAAATCCTGAGATTCCCCCAACAAAATAACTTGTTACAAACTGCAAGAAAGATTTGAAAGAAAAAAAGTGTTATTGTTGTTTTCAAAAGGGTTCTATAAATACCTAGAAAAAAATGAAATAAGATTTTTAAAATGAAATTTAATTTTTGAAGGGAACAATTGGAAAGAGAATAAAATAACTTAGAAGAAAGAGTGGATAAAAAGTGGATATCAAAAAAATTTAACTCCCTGAAACCTACAGTAGATCAAATAGAAACTGTTACTCCAATGGGACAAAAAATTGAAAAATCATAATATTAACAAAGAAGAAAATGTAAGGTATCTGATATATATATACATACATATATACACATATATGTATGTATATATATGTA
>NW_025370445.1:0-2448 GCF_016433145.1 Gracilinanus agilis | reverse complement strand
AAAAAAAAAAAAAAAAATTTTTTTTTGGTCGGGAGGTTGCCTTGTTTTTAAAACTAATTTAAAATTTTTGAATTTTGAAAGAAATTTCAAGCATTTCTGTAGACATATCTGAACCCAAGAAAGAGGATTATGTAGGAAATAGTGAATCTCTATTTCATGTCACTTGCTTTTTAAAAAAATATCTAATAAATTCTATGCATTACTTTCAAATCTGTTCTATTTGTCTGTGTTTCCTTCTCAACTCCCTTTGGTTCTCTTTTGTATATTTAAAAAAATATTTCAATGACTTTTTTTGTTTGTTTATATTATTATTGCTTTGCTCCCTCCCCTTTCCCAACTAAGCCCCAATTAAAAACTGAGAAAAAAATGCTTGTAACAATAAGAATAAGATAACAATCATTATAAGGATAGTTTAATTAATTAAATAAAATTTTTCAAATTAAAAAAAAGAATAGTTCAAGAAAGTGAATCATGCAGTAGCCATGTCCAATATATGTTTCTGAAACTTGAATCTCTGTGAGAAGGTGTTAACATGGGGGCAGCTGGGTAGCTCAGTGGATTGAGAACCATGCCTAGAGACAAGAGGTTCCTAGTCTCAAATCTGGCCTCAGACACTTCCCAGCTGTGTGACCCTGGACAAGTCACTTAACCCCCATTGTCTACCCTTACCACTCTTCTGCCTTGGAGCCAATACACAGTGTTGATGCTAAGAGGAAAGGAAAGAGTTTAAAAAAAAAAAAAGAATATTAGCATTTTATCACCACACAGTCTCTTTCAATTACTCAAGTAAGTTAACCTGTCTAAGTTTCTTTGGACTCTTATGTTTATATATCAGTTTCTACTCAGCTCTGGTATTTCTATCAGAAATGCTTCAAAATCCTTAATTCTATTGAAGATTGATTTCCCCTCTGAACGATTATACTCAGTTTTGCAAAGTAAATTATTCTGGATTACAAGCCTATATCTTTTGCTTTTTAAAATATTGTATTCCAAGTTCTCTCATTTTTACTGCTTAGTCTCATATATTCCTGACACTAGGTCTTTGGTACTTGAATAAAGGCATTTTTCTGGATGTTTGCAGTATATTTTTTTCTTTTCACGTAAGAGTTCCAGATTTTTGGCTATCATGTTCCTAGGATTTTCCCTTTTCAAATGTCTTTCAGGAGATGATTGGTGTATTCTTTCTGTCTTTATCTCACCTTCTAGTTTCAATAAATCTGGAAGGTTTTCATTTATTTTTTTGAAATATAGTGCCCAGGCTTTTAAAAAAAATCATAGTTTTCAGGGTATCCAATGATTCTTTTTTTATTATTTTAAATCTTACCTTCCATCTTAGGATTAATACTATGTATTGGTTCCAGGACAGAAGAGTGGTAAGGGTAGGCAATGGGAGTTAAGTGACTTGCCCAGGGTCACACAGCTGGGAAGTGTCTGAGACAAGATTTGAACCTAAGACCTTCAACCCAGCTACCCCCTATCCATCAATTCTTAAATGATCTCTCCTTGAATTGTTTTACAAGTCAGTTGTCTTTGATATTAGATATCTTACATTTCCTTCTAGTTTTTTAATACTTTGATTTTGTTCTAATTTTCCTTGCTATCTATCTCATAGAATCATTGATTACTCTTTGTTCTATTCTAGTTTTCAGGAAATCCATTACTTGGTTAAGGTTTACTATTTGTAAACTACTCTAATTCTTTCCTCCAGAGATTTTATTTTATTTGTTCTTATTGCTTACTTAATTACTTTTAGTTATTCATGTAGTCCTTGTGGAAAATCCACTTTTTTCCTTTGGCTCTCTGCTTAAAATCATTATGAAGTCACTTTTGCCTAGGATGAATGTTTGGGTGTCTCTACATCTATAATATATTTTTCATACTCAGCAGCATTTTGGAGAGGGTGTTCATATCTCAAGATTTAGTCCCTAAATTGGGACTCTGTGCCAGGATCAGGCTCTACTCCGTCCTGTACTTTTGAGTGAGGTGACGGGCCCTGCATGGTCTCCTCTAGGTTACCTAGATTCCTGTACTCACCTTTACCTCTTGGGGTTAGGATCTCTGGATCTTTGATGACCAGAGTGCTGGGTTTTTAGAACCTACTGTGGTGTCTCAGGACAGAGCACTAGAAATCTTAGAGTCCCTCAGAGCTTGGGCTGGGCAAGGTACCCCTGCACTACCCCATCCTGATGAGTTTCCAACAACTCCAGAACTTTTAAGGTAAGAACCCTCTGCTCCTGCTACCTCCAGACACAGAGCCATGTGTCCTGGGTTCCAATGTGACCTTGGACATTTTCTAGCTATGTGACCATGGGCAAGTCACTTAACCCTCAATGCTTAGCTCTTACCAGTCTTCTGCCTTGAAACCAATACTTAGTATTGATTCTAAGAGAGATGGTAAGGGGAGAGAGAGAGAGAGAGAGAGAGAGAGAGAGAGAGAGAGAGAGAGAG
>NW_025370444.1:347-4490 GCF_016433145.1 Gracilinanus agilis | reverse complement strand
ACAAAACTAGTGGAAATGCGCATGGGTAGGGGTGGCGCGGGGGGGGGGGGGTTTAAGGGGAAAGGAGGAGCATGAATCATGTAACCATGTTAAAAATGAATATTAATAAATGTAAAAAAAAAATAAAAAATAAAAAATAAAAATAAAAAAAGCACTTCATAAACACTAAAAAAAAAAAAAAATCTATTTAGGGAGTCTACCTTTCTTTCTTCTTAAGATTTTAATGCAGGGTCAGCTAGGTGACTCAGAAAATTGAGAGCCAGGCCTAGAGATGAGAGCTCCTGGTTCCAAATTTGGCCTCAGACACTCCCAACTACATGAACCTGGGCAAGTCACTTGACCCCCTATTGTCTAGTTCTTACTGCTCCTTTGCCTTAGAGTGAATATACACAATATTGATTCCAAGACAGAAGGTAGGAGGGTTTTTTAAAGATTTAAATAGAGTCATAAAAAGTTTCAGAAAATATACATACCCTCAAACTAATATGGGCCAGAAAATTTAACTTTAGGGGAAAATCTAGTGATATGTGAGATAATGGTAGACTAGTATGATCACAGTAAAAACTAAAAATTTACTTCAGATAAGCTGTTGAATTCTACAATCAAACTCATTAAATGAATCATAATACAATTGTCCATATCTGTCCACTAACCAGACCAAAAGCCTAACCTTTCAAAAAATCTGGGGGAAGGGAGGGATAGGGAGGTATCAGGGGAGAGGTTCATCCATCCTTCCACACCCTCCTAAAGATCTGAAAGTTATTAATCATAATTAAATACACAAAATTATGACAATTCACTTAGCACTGTACTTGGTACAAGATAAATGCTTAATAAACACTCTATCATAATGTATACAAGTAAACTGTTACATATAGCATTCTCTTGGTTTACCAGTCTATAACCTTGGGGGGAAAATAGGAAGTTCAATTAGTGATCATCGCTTCCTTTTCTAACCTTCACTAACCATCCCTTTAATAATATATCCTAAAAATTTACTAAGAATCAAAATCAAAATTATTATCCTGCAGTCTGACAATTCCACTCAGTTCCCTTTTTCAAAACCATATCTACCCACCTCTCTTCCTGTGGCCCTTATCCTGTTTTTTTTTAAATTTTTTAAAGATCACTGACAGTGGCTTAGGCATCACAGTGATCCATTCTTTAAAGACCTTGGGATGAAGAGGTCATTTGAACCTTCTGTTTTCATTATCTCCTTATATACTTTGGGTAGTAGTTTATTTTAGAATAAAAACAAAATGTTTAAGCTGGCTAAAATTGAAAGCTTATATTCCTTCCTTTAGCTAAACCACTATAATTCCTTTATTCTTTCTTTTAAAACCTTGATGAGACAATTTCATGGAGGCAACAATAAAGTATAGGAAAAGTTCATTAAATTTCCAACAGGTGAACCCTATCAGTTATGGATAGTGCTGGGGGTGAAAGTGATAGTTTTTGTCACCCAATTCTATTAATTAAGTTAATTACACTCTGCAAATGAAAGCAATTCATATATCCCAAATAGCTGTTCAATTATTGCCCTTCCCAGAAAAAGAAATTCTCCATCCACAAATCAAAACTGTTTTTCTTTTCAAGTCCTTCAAAATTCCTTTTCATTTTTTGTATTGGTAATACCTTTTCTATCTAAATGCCCTTTAGTACTGGTATTTGACTATAGACATTTTCATCCATAGGCATAAGAGCATGCCTTCTTCTTGCCTTTGGATATGTGATCCATTTGGGAAGGAATAGAAAAGAAGAATGCTCCAATTGTTAAAGATTAAGGAATATATGGAATGTAAGCTACAATACAGCTGTCAACTATATTGACAAGAGTAGCCAGTTGCACTTTTATCTTGAGCTAAAAACCTCAGAGATTCTCTGAATATTAAAGTTTACTGTTTCTGCAATTTTAATTTATATGGGTAATCCCAGCTTTCTGTAAGCTTTAAATTAGAATAACATTTTAACTGAACTAAAAATTATATACTATCCATCTCAGGAATTCAGTTACACAAAGTTATTTCCTTCTACTTTCCAACTTTTTTTTACTACTAGATCTATCTCATTCTAGGCACTAAAGAAAGAGATTTGTTAGCCAAAAAAAAGAAAAAAAAGTACTTTAGGAGCTATCTTTTAGTTCTTTAATTTTTTTTCCAAACATGAAAAAAATATACATGGCACAAAATACAATTCTGCAATGTACCCCATACTTTTTAGGGGCACAGGAAATTAGGCTAACTACAAAATGCAACAAAAACAATAGTCAACATGTATATAGAGCTTTGAGATTTGCAAAGAACTTTATATGTGTTATCTCATTTGATCCACATAACAAGCCTGTGAGATAGGTTCTATTATCATCCCAATGATACAGACAGAGAAAATGAATCAAAGAAAGACTTGTTCATGGTTGCATAGTTAGTAAATATGTGAAATGGGATTAGAACTCAGGTCTTCCTAATTCCTCTTCTATCCACTATGTGGTCCCTCTGGCTAGAAGTCTGGGGGTGTGTGTGTGTGTGTGTGTGTGTGTGTGTGTGTGTGTGTGTGTGTGTTTAAAGTTCCAATATGACTGTCTTAAGAATATTTGTAGCATGAAAGCCCTTCATAGGGCTTCATAAGACCTACATTTCATATTGAATATTATTCTCAGTGAATAGAAGCCTTCAAGTTCCAAACTGAGTAGAATTTAGAGGAAAGGCTAAAAACTATCACTCTAAGACTCATAAAAAATAAACCTGGAGTCATATGGACCAGGAGCTAACTAAGCAACTCCCCATTTGCAGAAATAAATTGCTAGATGGAAACAGCTTCTCAATGTCGTGGAAAAAAACAACAATGGAATAAGAACTAGGAAAACCAGGTTTGAGTCACATTTTCACTATTTTCTGGCACTTTGACTTTGAGCAAGTTATCTTAATGTCTATCAGGTTCCTTCTTTGCAAAATGAGGATACTAATATTGATAGCTACACAGAGTTCTTGTAAGGGAAATACTTTACAGAACCTAAAATTTTCCTGAATCTGTGATCTCCAAAGTGTTTTCTCTCTCCAGTGGTGAAGAATGCAACCTATCTATTCCTTTTAACTCTTGCCCATGTTCCCAATATGCTAGGTGGGGTGGGCTTCTTTTAGACCTTTTAACATTGTATAGATGTAGCAAGCTATCCATCCAGATGACAATTGTGAATTTATTATATAAGTTTAATTCACAAATTCTCAATGTGTCCACTATCTACAAACAAGACTGTTCTTCAGAAGTTGACTATAAATGCTACAATCATTTTTCAGTTAGAGAACATATAATAAGGCATATGTCAAAGTGACATAACAATGGCCTCTCAGAACAAACTTCTGGATAAGTATGCAGAGATTCAGTGTTTATGATTTATTTGTGTGGGTGGTAGCTACAGACTTCTATCATTTAGATAGTCTTAATGAAAAGATCCATGAGTACAAAAAAGCTTCTTCAAAAAAGTAGGAAAAACAAATGGATTACTGACAAGACCTTCAGTTATTAAACGTGCCTTTCCAAGTAGTTCTCATACTCTTGTTGTTACTGTTTTATTAATATTAAGAAATAACATGGTACAGTCTAGAATCTGAAGTTTATGCTTGCCCTTAGGGCTTCTCTTTGCATGAAGGAGTTTTCTAATCAACTGCTTGATCAATCAAATAAAAAATATATTAAGAACCTACCACCAGCAAAGCACTATTTAACAGTCTTATGTTTTAATCAGCATAGAAATTAGTTCATCCAACACAAATCTTCTCTTTCATTTTCTTGATGCTGCCTAAGAAATTTTAAAAATATGGTACAGTGCTATAATAATTCAGATCTTTTAAAAATGAATTTAGATAGCTTTTGGATTAACTTGCATCTCCTGATATACATATATCAAAAGCTTGACAAGGACTACTGTGAACTGAGTGTCCAGGGAAGGCCATCTGCCCTTTCTCCCAGCTACCATGTGTCCCTGAACACAAGTAACTATCTCCCACATTAGCCTGTGAGCTCCTTGAGGGCAAGGATTGTTTTTGACTTTCTTTGAATTGAGAGATGGGGGGGGGGGGGGAGGAGAGAGAAAGAGAGAGAGAGAGAGAGAGAGAGAGAGAGAGAGAGAGAGAGAGAGAGAGAGAG
>NW_025370444.1:0-273 GCF_016433145.1 Gracilinanus agilis | reverse complement strand
AGAGAGAGAGAGAGAGAGAGAGAGAGAGAGAGAGAGAGAGAGAGAGAGAGAGAGAGAGAGAGAGAGCGCTTTGCACAATGTTTGTACAGTAAGTATAATTAATGTCTGTTGACTGAAAAAAACAAATGTTAGTGGTATCCCCTATCACCACTATTAAAAATACTAGAACTAACACTAGCAGTTGCAATTAGAGAAGAAAAAGAAATTGAAGGTATCAAAATAGGCAAGGAGGAGACTAAGCTATCACTCTTTGCAGATGATATGATGGTATAC
>NW_025370443.1:0-2765 GCF_016433145.1 Gracilinanus agilis | reverse complement strand
AAGCAGACAGAGACACAGAGGAAGAGAAAGACAGAGAAACAGAGAAATGAAGAAAAAGGGAGAAAGACAAACTGAGAAAGATAGAGAGATGAAGAAAGAGAGACAAAGAGACAGAAACAGAGAGATAAAGAGGAGAAAAAGAAAGACAGATATACAGAAACTGAGAAACAGACAGACACAGAGAGAAGAAGAGAGAAAAAGAGACAGAGACAGAGAGGCAAGACACCAGATGGGTGTGGGGAGGAGAGAAAGACATCATTGCAGTCTCCAAGTATCTAGAGGGCTGCTATGGGTAAGAGGTAGGTTTGTTCTGCTTGGTCCCAGAGGCTGAATGAGCAACAATGGATGGAGCATAGGGAGGCTGATCTAGTACCATTTCAGGAAGAACTGGGCTGCTCTGATAATGAGCTCCTCGTCACTGGAAGTGTCCATGCTGTTTAAATGAAGTAGGAAACCAGACTAGGTAATCTCTACTAAAAGTCCCTTTTAGCTCTAAGATCCATTGTTTTTATGACTAAATGAAGGAGTGAGTGAATTCGGTGAACGACTGAATAAATGAATGAATGGGTATGAATAAGTGAATGAATAATGAATGCATAAATGAATTATTGAATGAATAAATGAATGAGGGAAAGGGAGAGAGGGAAGAAAGGAAAGATGGAGGGAGAGGGGGAGGAAGGTAGGTAGGTAGAAAGAAAAGGAAGAAAGGAAAGATGGAGTGAGGAGAGGGAAGAAAAAGAAAAGGGAGGAATAAGGAAAGAAGGAAAGAGGGAGGGAAGAAAAGGAACAAAGGAAAGAAAGGAGGAAGTGGGGATGGAAGAAAGGAGGGAAAAAGGGAGGAGAGGAAAGAAAGAGGAAGGGAAGGAGGAAAGGAGTGATGTAACTTCCAGTTCCTGTGTGAGGAAATGATCATAGAATTGGCCATAGACTAGACCAGTAAACAGCAATGAAGCCCCATGGCTTTGTTATCCTGAGTTACTGGGGAATTGGCTCTGCTGCTTTGGGTAAATATGGCCAAAGGAATGAACTGGCATCAAAGGGTCTAGCTCCTGCTGGGTCAGGGGACAGACTATAGGTAGCTTCTCTAGTTATTAAAAAAAAGGTGACCCTCTCCCCTTCCCCATGGGGATATCTCTGGAGGCCCAGTTGGAGTGATTCTGAGCCTGAGTCCTGGAGACCTTTGAAGGCTACAGTCATAGAAAATGGGCAGTCCCACCCTGGTTTCCCAACTCACCTTACCATGCTGGTCTTCTGGTTCTTTTCATCTGCAGTGCCCTTTCATCTTTGGTCCAAACTGGCCTCGGCCAAGCCTTGATAGCTTCCCACTCAACTTTCCATCCTTATTCCTGCCTCCTACACCTGGACCAGCCATCACACATACCCAACATACCCTTCCTTTTGCTAGAGTATCATGACTACATTGTGAAAGAACATTGAATGAAGGTAGGTTGGGGGAAAGGATGGTGGGTGCTGGGATTTGACTCACAGACCAAAGATAGGATAGCATAATGGGTAGTGCAAGTCCTCAACTTGGAGTCAGAAAGACCAGGGTTCAAATCTTGTCTCAAACATGATTATTAGCTGTATGCCCCCAGACCAGTTTCTAATCTGAGCTTCAGTTATCTCATCTGTAAAATGAGAGGGTGGGCGTAATGGTCTCTATGGTCCACCTTCAGAGGTGTGCCGGTAAAATGTTTAATAACAAGCTCTCCAAAAGGAAAAAAAAAAGAAGATTGTAATAAAATCCACTCAAGTTTAATCTGCAATATCATCATTCTCTCTATAATTTTCTTAAATATAGACAATCCACCGGCATTAAATCAAACCCAGATTTGTAGCACTTGTTGATTGCCAAAGAGGAAATGTTCACACTGAAAACTAACTTCGTAGCTTGGCTCTACTTACAAATCTAAGATCTAATGCCCTGGGATTGGAATCCTGGCTCATTCGATTGTACGTGCCTTAAGGACAGGCACCAGTTTTTTTTTGTTTTGTTTTGTTTTAAAACCCTTGTACTTTGGTGTATTGTCTCATAGGTGGAAGAGTGGTAAGGGTGGGCAATGGGGGTCAAGTGACTTGCCCAGGGTCACACAGCTGGGAAGTGTCTGAGGCCAGATTTGAACCTAGGACCTCCCGTCTCTAGGCCTGACTCTCACTCCACTGAGCTACCCAGCTGCCCCTAGGCACCGGTTTTTGTCTTGTTTTGATTTTTTTTTTTTTNTAGGAGGCTCAAGGGAGAGAGCCCTCAAGTCTCAAGTCAGGAAGTCTCATCTTCCCGAGGTCAAATCCAGTTTCAGACATTTCCTAGCTATGTGACTCTAGGAATGTCATTTCACCCTGTTTATCTCAGTTTCCTTATCTATAAAATGAGCTGGAGAAGGAAATGCCAAATCACTCCAATATCTTTCCTAAGAAAACCCCAATTGGGGTCAGAAAGAGTCAGACAAGACTAAAATGACTGAACAAGAATAAGAAGACCAGTGTCCATGGATCTTTTACCTTTGGTCTTAGAATCTGTCCCCAGCTTCCACTTAAAATCCATGGACACACAGGGCAAGTAGGTGGCTCAGTAGATTGAAAGCCAGGCTTAGAGAATGGAAGTTCCAAGTTCAAATCTAGTCTCAGACTCTTCTTAGCTTCATGAGCAGGTCACTTAACCTCCATTGATTAGCCCTTACTGCTCTCCTGCCTCGGAAACAATCCATTGTATTCATTCTAAGATCTAAAGTGAGAGAGAGAGAGAAAAGGAGAGAGAGAGAGAGAGA
>NW_025370442.1:0-4037 GCF_016433145.1 Gracilinanus agilis | reverse complement strand
TTATATGTTTCCTCTCCTTCAGTCCTTCCTCTGAATGTGGGTAGCATCTTTACCATAAATCCCTCAGAATTGTCCTGGGTCATTGTATTGCTGCTGGTACAGAGGTCCATTACATTCAATTTCACCACAGTATATCAGTCTCTGTGTACAATGTTCTTCTGGCTCTGCTCCTTTTGCTCTGCATCAGTTCCCGGAGGTCTCTCCAGTTCGCCTGGAACTCCTCCAGTTTATTATTCCTTTTGGCACAATAGTATTCCATCACCCGCATATACCACAGTTTGTTTAGCCATTCCCCAATTGAAGGACATCCCCTCCTTTTCCAATTTGTTGCCACCACAAAAAGCGCAGCTATAAATATTTTCGTACAAGTCGGTTTATCTATGATCTCTTTGGGGTACACACCCAGCAATGGTATGGCTGGATCAAAGGGCAGGCATTCCATTTCCTCTTTTTTAAATGCTTCGCACAGTTTTTTACATAAGCCATCAGTTGCTCTACATTCCTCTCCAAATTGCTCACCTTCTTTATTGAGAAGTAAAGATAAATCAGTCCCCCTACAAGCATTACCATTACACTTAAATACAGTGCAAGAAATGTCCCTTGTAATGTATTCTGTGGGGTTACTGATGGGCTAAAAAAAGTCGCTCCCATAAGTTTCAGCATGTTATTGAAAGACTGAACCCCGGTTAAGTCGTTAATGGGTTAAAACCACATTTTGTTCCAGAAAATTGATAAATCTGCCTATCGCTTACTCTTGTCAGTAGATGTCACTAATGGGTAGGTTTTTCCTTCTAAGGGTTGGGCTAAAGTTCTATTGTTTTGGATTATGACTTCCTTTTGTTCTTGTCTGGCAGAAAACAAAGCTTATAGCCGGAGGCTGAGTTTTAAAGATTAAGTTCTATGAGGATAGACAGAGCTTCTAGCTTGAGGCAGTCTGGAGTGTCTTTCAAAGGCTAAGTTTGGTTTTTGGGAGGCTCTTTTCAGTTGTAAAAGTCTGAAGGATCTTTCCTCCTCCTTCCCCCAGAGGCTAAAACTGCTAAGCTATGTGCCTTCTACTTTGGGGAAAAGGGCGGTTTAAATTCTAGCTGGCCCCACCAGGCTTTGGCTTCTACCTCTAAAGATTTTAAGACTAGAGCCACATGTAGTTTTGGAATAAAATAGAAAACAAGGCTAAGGCCTAATTGTAGCCTAAAAAATTTACTCTCCCTAAAAACCCTACTAATATGCTGAGTCTAGTGCTTTTTGCTTTTGTGAGGATTAAGGCTGCTTCTAAACCTTTTTTAGGTGTGTCCCTGGACTAGCTAAGAGACAAAGCAGTCTGCTAGGCCTAGTAAGGCAACTAAAAATTGGGATTCCTTCCCAGGTGAAACTAAGGGCCATCTGATTGGGTTATTTGTTCCCTAAGGCAAGGGAACAGCCTCCCAGCTGAATTCTCAGGGCCCCGTTTGATCTCACCAGTCTGGCAGCTTTATATCAATCGCAGATCCAAAGTGAGGTGTGAAAAGGCTGACTTAGGGGATAGTTATAAAGTAAAGAAAAATTCAAGAAAATTTAGGAAGATTGAGGAAGTCCGAGACCAAACGTGGTCAGCTATAACTAAGCCCCTTATAGCACTAACAAAAGATTCAGTCCCTGAACCACTTAAATTAGAGCCAGAGCACAAGTTAGCTCTATTGAATTTAAAACAAGCTATCCTGTCTGCCCCTGCTCTAGGCATCCCAGATTATAACAAACCATTTACTTTATATGTACATGAGTGTAGAGGGGTAGCTTCAGGTGTTTTAACCCAAACTTTGGGACCTTACCAGCATCCAATTGCTTATTATTCGGCCCAGCTGGACCCAGTAGCTGCAGGTGCACCATCATGTCTTAGAGGCATAGCTGCCACAGCTCTGTTAGTGACAAAAACTGTTGATCTAGTATTGGGATGCCCATTAACAATTATGTGCCCACATGAAGTAGAAGCATTACTGCTAAGACATAGAACACAGGCATTTTCTGATCAGAGAATTACAATTGCTAAATAATGAAAATATTACTTTAAAACGTTGTACAACTCTTAATCCTGCCACTTTGCTTCCTGATTTACCAGTTTTAGAAAAACCTTTACATAACTGTGAAACACTAGTGTCCATGGCTGAAAAGCCTCGAGACAATCTCCTGGACACACCTTTTAGAAAATCCTGATCTAGTTTTATTTACTGATGGTTCTTCTTTTATGAGGGATGGCATATGCTACACTGGAGCTGCTGTAGTCACAGAATTTAACACTGTATGGTCAGCTTCACTACCCTCAAATCTAAGTGCTCAAGCCGCAGAACTCATAGCCCTAAAACATGCGTGTATAATTGCCAAAGACAGAAGGGAGAGGCTGGGCGGCTTTGCTGTGTCCTTCTGCAGTCCATTTGCCAGGGGAGGAAACTGAGGCAAGCAGGCTAAAGTGACTTATCCAGGTCCCGCAGGGGATGATCTCAAGCCTCCCTGACTCCAGCCTGAGCTCTATCAGGCACCAGCCTCCTGGGCTTGTGGGGGGAGCCTTAGGGCAAGGACAGCCCCCCATCCTCCAGGGACCGGAGCAGGGCAGGATTGGGTCTGGGGCCTGGTTGGCTCCCTGGGAGAGGAAAGGGGGCATCTGGGAGGAAAATATAAGTAAGGTAATGGGGTCACCAGGGATATTATAATAAACTAAGGGGTTTGTGGGAACATACTTTGGGATTTAATAGAGATTAGACTTGGANCAACTGTCACTCTGGCCAGAGGCCTTGAATTCAACAGACAAGGTAACAGGATGAAACTGGGTTTATTTAGGAACAACTAAAGGAGGGATAGGAATGTCTACTCTTAAACGTTAACACCCAATAACAAAACCCACAGGGAAAGGGAAGGACTTATTCTACTCTAACTTAGTAATCTAAACTAACAGGGTCCAAGGAGCTATAAATGGAGTCTCTGGGTTTCTGCCTCAAACCTGGAACCTGCCAGGCTTGAGTACAGCTAGGGCTTTGTGGCTTTGGGATTCTCACTGCAATCCACTGATGATCTCTGGATGCCAGGAGCTAAAGTTGTCTCAGGAACCAAGTAGAGAGGGTTTTGCTTGAAGCACTGTCCTCCATTTCTCAAACTTCTCCTCCTCTCTTGGCTCTGTAGATTTGTCCTTTTGCTAGATGCCACACCACACAGGATCCCAGGGGAAAACAGGAAGCAGGATGTCCTTTGCTCTGAGGTCTCCCAGGCTGGCAACAGTTTTTGCCCACCACTAATGGAGTCCACACTCAGGGCACAGACACACTTTCTCCTCCTTCATTCCAACCTGGAATTCCCAGCTCCAGCTCCTTCCTGCTAGGTACAACTTAATTCCTAATAACTAGCTAATCTAATCTTACTCATAACAATACCAATCTCCTTAATAAACATAAATGCAAAAATCTTAAATAGAATACTAGCAAGAAGACTCCAGCAAGTGATTACGAGGATTATTCACTATGATCAGGTGGGATTTATACCAGGAATGCAAGAATGGTTTAATATTAGGAAAACCATCCATATAATTGAACCTATCAACAAGCAAACCAACAAAAATGACATGATTAACTCAATAGATGCAGAAAAAGCCTTTGACAAAATATGACACTCATTCCTATTGAAAACACTAGAAAATATAGGAATAGAAGGGTATTTCCTAAAAATAGTAAAGAGTATATATCTAAAACCATCAGCAAGCATCATCTGCAACAGGGATAAATTCCCATTAAGATTAGGAGTGAAACAAGGGTGCCCACTATCACCTCTATTATTTAACATTGCACTAGAAACACTAGCAGTTGCAAATAAAGAAGAAAAAAAAATTGAAGGTATTAAAATAAGTAATGAAGAGACTAAGATATTATTCTTTGCAGATAATATGGTCTACTTAAAGAATCCTAGAGAATCAACTAAAAAGCTAGTGGAAATAATCAACAATTTTAGCAAAGTTTCACGAAACAAATAAACCCACATAAATCATCAGCATTTCTATATATTTCCAACACATCCTGGCA
>NW_025370441.1:0-9453 GCF_016433145.1 Gracilinanus agilis | reverse complement strand
TTTCGTCTGAGGCATAGCACCGTGAGCCCTCTCTGCTTTATCCTCATGCCCAGGGTTGTTGTGTGCTCTTTGGCCCCCTGAGGTCTCGAGTCTAATTGTTCTCAGGGGCAAGGCTCCTGGTCATCTCCTTGCTTGCTCCTCTGTCTGAAGCTCCTTTAACAGTCTTAGGGTGCTGCTTCCACAGTCATGCACCCCTCTGCACTGAGTCCTTACCCTAGGTCTGTGCCTGCACTCAAATTCTGTGTCAGCATCTGAATTTGCATCTGAGCCTGCACGTGCACTCAACGTCTGCACCTGAGCACAAGGTCTGTGTTCAAAGTCCACATGTTCTTTAGCCTCTTGGGGTCTGATGTCTTGCTGTTCTCAGGAGCAGGCCCTGATGATCACAGGTAGCTGCCAAGAACTTAATGAATTCCCAAAACTTGTTCTAACTCTTATGCGCTGGCTTTGGCACTGTGTGTGTGTGGGGGAAAGGGGGGTTGCTCAGCTCACGTTTTAGTGAGAGCTATTTCACCCCCTTATAGCATGGAAATGCCCCGATCCATATACCTTCAAATCTGCACCCTGTTGTGGGGTCTCTTTGTTCATCTGGATTTGTTTTTATGTCTTCTTGAGGAGTACTATCTATGTGGGTTAGTAGAGGTTAAGCAGTTGCTTCTATTCTGCCTCCATTTTAACCTGGAAGTCCCAGTCCTTTTGATTTCTTTAGAATAAGAACAGATCATTCTTTTAAGTTTTCCAAGGGATTTTTTATTCCTAGTTCTAAAAACCACAATAAGAGGAAATAATAAAAGTCGTCATGGGATCAAAAAATCAACACAAGGATCTCAAGTTATCTTAGAGGCCAACTAATACAACAAATTATCTCAAAAGCGAACTAGTCCATGACTTGGTCAAAAATGGCTTCTACAAAATCCCCAGCAAATGATAATGAAGTATCTACTTGAAGAACTTCAATAAAAGGGATTTCATGACTCATAAAATAGCTTAATTCACTATTGAAAGCTTTTATTGTTAGAAAATATTTCCTTGTATCAACATTATCTTTCTCTATAATGTCAATCTATTGTTTTTAGTTCTGCCTTCTAATAACAACCAGAATAAGGTGAAATCCTCTCCTACATCACAATGTCTCAAATACTTGTTAGATGAAAGCATGTCTTTCTAAGTGTTCTCTCCTATGTATTAAATACCTACAGTTCCATTGATCAATTCTTCTATATCAAGATCTCTAGATCTGTCATCTTAGTTGTTCTCTTTTGGACATGCCTCAGTTTTTCCATATTTTTCCTCAAATGTGAGGAAATTCAACATTATACTTCATATATGACCTCAAAGGCAAAGAATATAATGCCTTTTAATGCAGCCTGGGGAGTTCTTTGATTGAAACATCATATTGTTGACACATTTTAAACTTTCTTCTAAAACCTCAAAGTCTCTTTCACAGGAACTGATGAATTTTTCAGTTAGTGGATCCAGCTTTCAAATTCACCTCTGCAATTTACCTTTGGTGCATAGTTTAATCTCTAAGCCTTAGTTTCCTTGTTTATAAAATAAGGATCTTAAATTAGGTGACCTTTAAGATACTTTATGACTCTAAAGTCATGATCTTTTATTGAGCCTTTGATAAGCACAGCCACTCTAAAGCTGTTAAATGATTTCTTGCCTCTGAGCACAGCTTAAACCTCTTCGGGTAAACAACATATTTTCTTGTACTTATCACTCATTGCTAATCTTGGCTTATCCTAGATTTTAGTTCTTCTAGCATGATGGCTAAATGAGCAACTTTCATTAACTTAAAATAGGAAGTTTTCAAAGTATCTAACTCCTGGATCATGAGGAATTAATTTTTATTTTCTTCTCCAGAGAAGTCTGTTAATGAAACATAGCTGCCAACTCTCTCCAACACTTTTATGTAGTCTCTAGAGACTTTTGTCTAGACAGAGTAGACCATATATCTAGAAAATACTACATCACAATCTCATTACCTTTCATGGAGAAAGTTGTTAAAAGTATGCAGCCACATATGTGTTTTGTGAAGACCATGTCTCTCTTACATTCATGCCTAGCAAAGCTGTCCATCATACATAACCTGAGAAGAGAAAGAGTAATGTGTCTGAGGTTCAGTCTAGATCAGGGGATGGTAACGTACGGCTCTTTCTGCAGGAGCCATAAAGTCAATTTTTTTTCAGGCGCTGTTACAGGAGCAGCACTGTGAACACTGTACGGCTCTCCCGAAATGACATTTTAAAAAATGTGGCATTTATGGCTCTCATGGCCAAAAAGGTTGCCGACCCCTGGTCTCCAGACCAACAGTAGGGATAGGTCAGATTTTAAAACTATTTACATCTTTACCCAGAACCTATAAAGGATAATAACAGGTGAAACTCTAGATTTGTGACATTACTTTATCTAGCCACTTCTACTTGCTTTTTGAAGGTAAGTTACAAGAACCAGATATTTCTCTCCCCCAAAGCCTTGCTAATATTTCATCTTTGATATTTTATTTTTCCAACTACATGTAATAATAATTTTCAACCTATATTTTCCAAAGTAATAAGACACGAACCATCTCTGGCTCTCCCTTCCCTCACTCCATCCTTGAAGATGGTAAGAAATTTGATTCACGCTATACATGTGTTATCATGCAAATCACACTTTAGTAATTTTCATTGTTTGAAGAGCACACTCCAACAAAACTAAAACTCCAAAATAAAACCATAAATAAGCTGATGTGAAAGATAGTGTTTTGATTTGCATCTGATGCCAACAGTTCTTTCTCTGGAGGTGAATAGAATTCCTGAAATACGTCTTTCAGAATTGTTCCAAATCATTGCACTGCTGAGACTAGCCAAGCCTTTCACAGAGTTAATTATCCTACAATATTGCTGTTACTGTGTACAATATTCTCCTGGTTCTGCATATTTCCCTCTGCATCTGTTCATGTAGAAATCATCCTGCTCATCATTTCTGATAACACAATTCCATTACCAACATATACTTTTTCCAGCCATTTCTGAAATGATGGACATCCCTTCAATTTCCAATTCTTTGTCACCAAGAAAAGAGATGCTATAAATATTTTTGTACAAATAGGTCATTCCCCTATTTTTATGATCTCTTTGTGATATAGACCTAATAGTGGCATTAAGATATCATAGGGTATGCATAATTTTATGTACCTTTGGGTATAGTTCTGAAATTCCCTCCAAAATGGTTGGATCATTTCACAACTCCATCAACAATGCCATAGCATCCCAATTTTGTCACATCCCCTCACATTTATCACTTTTCTTTACTGTCATATTGACCTATCTGATATATGTGAAGTGATACCTCAGTATTGTTTTAATTTGCATTTTTCTAATTGAGTGATTTAGAACATTTCTTCATATCATTATTAATAGCTTTTATTTCTTAATCGGAAAATTGCCTGTTCATATCCTTTAATCATTAGTCAGTTTGGGAATAGCTTGCATTCTTATAAATTTGACTTAGTTCTCTATATAGTTGAGAAATGAAAACTTTATCAGAAAGATCTGTCATAAATTTTCTCTCCAATTTAATTTTCCATCCTAATCTTGCTCATATTGGTTTTATTTGTACAAAAGCCTTTTAATTTAATATAATCATAATTATTCATTTTACATCTTTTAATTCCCTCTATCTCTTCTTTGTTCATAAATTCTTTCCTTCTTCATAGATCTTCCAGATAAACTATTCTATGTTCGGTTGTAGGTAAAAAAAAAGAGAGGGGAAAAGATAGGGAAATGGAAGGGAAAAGAAAAAAGGGAAAGGATGGAAATTGGAATGGAGCTGAGGTAGCTGGGTCCCCCCCATCCCTGGTAGGGAAATTAACCTGAGCCTTTTAGAGGTAGGCTACAGAACAGAACAAATCAGGCTATGCTCTAGGGATATTTAGCTTGGATTATTTAGGATTTAGGAAAAAGCTAGGAGTTAGATCTCTGGGAGAAAATGGCTCTCCATGGTTTGGGGGAAAAAAGGCTCTCCAGAGAAAAAGACGCTCTGGAGAAAAAGGTTCTCCAGGGGAAAAGGAGTGAAAACCCATGATTCTCTCTCTCTTCTTTTATACTTTCTCAGATACCTCCCACAAAGGAAGTGGGATGTGTCTGAGGAAGTTGAAGTAGAAAGTCCTAGGAGATGTAGTCTCCCAGGGTTTAGAGCCATTTTAAAATGCACAGTTCCCATAATTTACTTATAGTATCACTCTTCATATCTTCAATTAATTTTTCTTTTCTCATTGCTAAATCTATTATTTCTAGTACATTATTAAATGATAGTTGTGATACTTTACCCCTGATCTTATTGGGAAGGCTTCTAACATACTCACCACAAATGATTATAGGTTGATTCTTCTTATCATTTTAAGTGAATGGTCCATGTTCCTATGCTTTATTTTAATAGGAATAGGTATTACATTTTGTCATAAAGATAAAAAAAAGCCTTTCTTCATCTATTGAGATAATTCTGTGATTTCTGTTATTTGGTTATTGACATGGTGAATTGTGCTGATGTTTTCCCCAATAATAAATGACCTCTGCATTCCTGATATAAATCCCACCTGGTCATTCTGAATGATCCTGGTAACCTACTTATACATTACCTTACTGGTATTTCATTTAAATTTTTTGCTTCTAAAGTCACTAATAAAATTGGTTTATAATTTTTTTTTGCTCTTTCTTTCAGATATTGCTCTTCTGCCTGTTTGCCCAATTAGTTTTTGTAGTTTGGGGATTAATTTTTCTTTGAATGTTTGTTAGAATTCACTTTTGAATCCAGCTGGCCCTGAGAATTTTTTCATAGGGAGTTCATTAATGGTTTGTTAAATTTATTTTTCCAAAATGGAATTAAGTATTCTATTTTCCCATTTGTTAATCTTGGCAATTTATATTTTTGTAAATATTCATCCATTTTGTTTGTATTGTCAAAACAACTTGAAAGATTGACAGAAAGAGTCTGGTTCACTGGAGTGAGAGGGGATCAGAGCTTTTAGGTGGGCACAACAAGGAGTACCAATACAAGCCAACAGCAAGCCAAACCACCCTACATCTGCTGTTCCAGGTTCTTAAACTGGCCTAAAGACAACATCAAGACCCTAAAAGCCTACCTAATCCAACAGGAGTGCAACTGCACATTTAACTCTTGAAGTTCTAAACCCTAGGCCGAGCTTTCAATGAGGCTCCAAGACCAAGCATAGGGCAGACCACAGTGTGTCTGGCTAATGAAGGTCCAGAGGGAGACTCTAAGCCCCTGCTAGAGCCCAAACTGAGGCCCTAAGCCCTAGATCATGGCAGTTGGCAAGGCACCTCGTTGGTGTGAGCCTGCAGGGAAGTTATGAATCCCAACACGAGGCAGTACATGGTACATCTGGTCTGTGTAAGCCCAGAGCTAAGTACAGAACCTCAAGGCAAAGCAGTTCACAATGTGCCTGACCTGATCGAGGCATAGTGCTCTGAGTTCTGAAGGCCTTGAGCAGTTCAAGGGGGTGGGGAGATATTTTCAGAGCTCTCAGACCACAGGTCATCACACCACCTTGGAAGAACTGAAGCTTGCAGAAACCCAGAAATAGAGCTAAGGGCAGCAAAAAGAAAAAAACAAAACAAAAAAACTGAAGTTTAAGAGAATGCCTTCTCTACCCTGGGAACAGAACTCACCTTTAAGAGAAAAGCAAAAGCCAAGAATAAGAATGAGCAATCATCAAAAATATCACAAACACCTAACCAAAGAAAATTTTTATGGAGACATAGAAGAGTAAAGCACAGACCTAGAAAGGGATAGTAAAAAGAAAGCAAAAGATCTATATTTATAATCCAGTATCACCTACCAAACAAAACTAAGTATATATTCATTAAGGGAGAAAAGTTGTCATTTAGTAAAAAAGATTTCCTAATGAAAAGAAAATTCAATGTCCAAACACATGACCCAAGAGAAGCCTAAAAAGGAAAGATCATATCTATAATTCTTAATTTTTTTTATCAGTATTAGAGCAGTTAGAAG
Source organism: Gracilinanus agilis (assembly GCF_016433145.1). Lineage (NCBI taxonomy): Eukaryota > Metazoa > Chordata > Mammalia > Didelphimorphia > Didelphidae > Gracilinanus > Gracilinanus agilis. Next base: position 3,435 of record NW_025370441.1, on the reverse strand, counting down.
AAGGATGCATAGACAGAAGGTGTGGGAGCAAGATGATTAGGATATTATATTCAAAAAAAATCAAGGGTGAAAAAAAGGATTGCACTGAAAGAAAAGGGAAAGGAGAGATGAAATAGGGTAAATTATCTCAGATTTAGAGACAAGAAAAACTATTACAGTGATGGGAAGGATTAGGGTGGTGATGAGCAGAGAGGGTACAAGAACCAAACTTATTTGGATACAGAATCCTACCTTATCCTATAGAGAAATAGGAAGGGGAAAAGGGCAAAGGAGAGGATGATAAAAGTAAGGGGAAATAAGGGTTGATGATTACAAGCAAAGCACTTGGGAGGATAGAGTGAAAAGAGAAATGGCAAGATCAAGAAGGGGAAAAAAAAGGTGGAGGGGAATACACAGTTGATAATCATAACTGTGAATGTTAATGGGATGAGCTCACCCATGAAAGGGGAGATAATAGCAAAGTGGATTAAAATCAGAATCTTATATGTTGTTTATAAGAAACACATTTGAGGTAGGAAAACACACAGAGTAAAGGTAAGAGACTAGAGTGGATTTTATTTTGTATCCTCTGATGTAAAAAAATCAGGAATAGCAATGATGATCTCAGACAAAGCTAAAGCAAAAACAGATCAAATTAAAAAAGAGCAGTGATCCTCTTCATATATCCCAGAGTCCCTAGAACAGAATTATACAGCATAAATTCTGAATTAAACTTGGTGACTTGAAGTTGAACTTTAAAAAACGTTTCCAGTATAACTAACAGGTTTTGGTTTTGGTTTTGGTTTTTGTATAAACATGAGACAATACTCAAACAAACAAGTATATAGCAATTCTTCAATAATGGGCACCATGATTTTATGAACCCAAAAAACCAAAAATAATTTTCCAGCTTCATACAACCATCCAAATAACTAATATATACTACTGAACTGATCAGATCCATGAAGTCTTTCTTACTAATTCCCTCCTGCTGACTCCTTAGAAATAATGTTTTCTGGAATAGCCTATTCCTCTATCAGTTTGGCATCATAAGAAATTCAAGAGAATGTCAGCTACCTCACGGTGGATATTGTCTCTGTTACAACGTCAAATTATATCTCATTATCTACCTAATGTTTTCATGAATGAATTAAAAATCTGATATACTATTCCCAGAAATTAAATTGACAATGAAATTTTATAATGAAATGGTTACTGATTGTTTTTTATTTTTAATGCTCACTTTGTAAGGATACATCACAGCCTCAGAATATTGTGGCCTCTTATTCAAGCCAATGAAGCTTAATTTGTTTTAGATGAATATTCAATATAGCAGAAAAGAACCCTGAAAAATGGAAATTATCACAGGATCCTGAAAATACTAAAAAGTAAAATTCTTTCAAAATCAATATCTTCTTTTAGAAAAAATTAAACTTAAGTAATAAAGCAAACAAAGTAATATTTCTTTTTTTTTTTTAACTCTTACCTTCCCCCTTGGAGTCAATACTGCGTATTGGCTCCAAGGCAAAAGAGTGGTAAGGGTAGGCAATGGGGGTCAAGTGACTTGCCCAGGGTCACACAGCTGGGAAATGTCTGAGGCCAGATTTGAACCTAGGACCCTCTGTCTCCAGATCTGGCTCTCAATCCACTGAGCTACCCAGCTGCCTGCCAAAATAAGATTTCTTAAATGAAGCCATCTGTGAATTATAATTTAGGCCCCTGACTTGGAATACAAGTATATCTGGACTTTAGTAAATTTAATCTTGCCTTGATCCTGGGTATCTTTAGTTATATAAGAAAATGAATCCTTTGATAATCTACAAGTTTATTTTAGCCAAAAGATCAACTTTTGCAACAATTCCTTTTTTTCTGAATCCAATCAATTATCAATTAAATACTTTTTCATTTCCTCTGTTTCTTAAGTTCTGGTAGAGATTCTTTGAATATGCCCAAATGAAAGAAAGTAAGAAGATTTGAAGCATGTGAACAGTCCACCAACTTAATAATCATTTCTAATGATACATTTTGGAATTATACTTAATTTTACATTTTAATAATAATATATTAATAACAAATTTCACAACATATATTAAATGTATTTAAATATATTTCATAATTATTTTTTAAAAATATATATGTGTTCCAATGACATGTTGAAACAATTTTTTACCATTTATTTTTTAAAATTTGAGTTCTAAATTTTCTTAAGAATATAATTCTGTTTTTCTGTGTTTAGTTCTACATAATTTTCCATTATTATTTTTTTAACTATGCTGTTCAGTTTTTCTTCTGGTATTGCCTTTTGCTATAATCTTCCAGATTTTCATTCACTTCTGTATTTTTATAAAATCAATCAGCTATTCTCTTAATTCTTTGGAAAGACTTGCTATTGTAAATTCAAATTTTTCTATTCTGTCAATTATTACAGCATTGATAGTCTTATTTCTCTCTAGAAAATCATAGAAACTTCTTGTTTTGTATCCATTCTTTCTTAAGAATCCTTTTGGTCCTCTGCCTCATTTCAGGTATTGATTCATTTTCATTCGTTTTGCAATGTATGTTGAGAGATGTTTTTAATTCTTTTAGATAACTTAGAAACACTCATCCCTTCTGTTATTGATATCCCTGAGAATTTATCTGCTGGTATTCAAGGATTTTAACTGAGATTCCTTCCTCTTAAGATTTTTGTCAATTATAGAAGGTTAATATCAAAGCTGGCTCCTTACCCAGACTGGTAAATTCACTTTTCACCTGCCTCAGTTCCTGACCCAGCTGTTTTCTGATAAAACTGAACTGTCCCCATCTGGATTCCAATGCCCCTTCCTTCAGGTCTGGTGGATACATAAATATATATACACACCCACAGACATACACATACACCAGATACTTTGCCCCAGAAATATAAGGTAGTGAAAGAAGGAATAAAATGAACAATGTGATCAAGCATTGAAAATATATTCAATTCTACTCCCCCTCTTTCCATCAGCTTTTTCAAACTTAGATGACTGGGTCATGAACTTTCTTTCCTTTTAAATCTCCCTTTTCATTCACAATCTAAAGCTGAAAACAATTATCCTCCTGATTATTCTCTCACCATCTCTACCCACCTTCTTAAAAATCCCTTTCCCCTTTAGACCTATTTACTTCTGTTGAGATTAGTAGGTTTTCCTACACTAAACACTTTATGTTTGTGGGTGTGTGTGTGTGTGTGTTCAACCCTCTTCAACATGTAAAAAGATAGGCAATCTATAGATTCTTACTTGTTTTTAGAATCAACCTTGAGGAAATATTTGAATAGTTAGTTTGTTTCATGATCATGTACTTGGTCACTAAGGAAACAGAGAATTAAGTCAACACATTGCATATCTGTCGGTCAATAGTAAAGCAATTAGCATTTATTTAATACTACATGAAAAGGTCTGTGCTAAATTTTGAGGCTATGAAGAAAGACAAAAT
>NW_025370440.1:623-3526 GCF_016433145.1 Gracilinanus agilis | reverse complement strand
CTTCCTTCCTTCCTTCCTTCCTTCCTTCCTTCCTTCCTTCTTTCCTTTCCTCTTTCCTTTCATCTGTGATTTCATCAGTATGGGGAATTCCCAGTAATCAGACTAGAAAAGTCAAAGAAAAACTTTCTCAAGATGAAGTTGGATTTGAATTGAAGGATGGGTGGGCTTTAGCTAGAAGAAAAGAAATTAAAAGGACACCCTAAGAAGCTGAGGGGAAACAAGATGAGCAAATATTTTGAGTCAGAAATGAGCATGAGATACTCCAGAGCCAGTAAGATAAGCCTGGTTGACATATGCAATGAAAACAGTAGAAGACTGGACTATATAAGAGCAGAAACAGGTTACAAAGAGCCTCAAATGCCAGACTGAGGAATTTGTATTTTATTCTACCAGCAGTTGAGAATTAGTGGAAAATTTCAGAAGAAGCCAGATGTGAGAAGCCCCTAAGCTGGCACTGAAAGTTCTCCAAAGACAATGAAGAAATATTTTAAAAAATTTATGACAAGTTTCTCTGATTAAGTTCTCATTTTTCAAATATATACTGAGTATATAACTAAGTCAAATTTATAAAAATAAGAACCATTCCCCCAATGATAAATGGTCAAAGGTTATAAACAGGCAGTTTTCAGAAGAAATCAAAGCTGTCTATACCGATATCAAAAAATTCTCTAAACTAGGCAAATTTTTTTAAAAACCTGAGTTACCACCTCATATCTATCAGAAATAGTGATATATAGGGCATTCAGGGGGAACTAGGACCTCAGGTGTGAAGACTTGCCATGTCCTTTTAAAGGTTGCTCATCCTCCTTTGGTGTCCACCTTTTACCCAACTCTCTCACCTGTGGTTCCAAGAAGCTGTAGCATGCATGTGGCCACACCCTAGTAAAGCCATCTCAGCAGATAGCCTCATACCCTTCAGTGAGTTAGGGAAGCATTTACCCCAAGCATTTGAAGATTTCCACTAGTAAAGTGATGGTGAACCTTTTAGACACTGAGAGTGTCCAAACTGCAAACCTCATGCCTCATGTGAGTCCCCTGCCTTACTTCAGGCACTCCCACTGGGCTGCTGGGCAGAGGGGTGGCTGATGTGAGAAATATCCTCAGGCATACATGGAAAGGGGGAGGGGAGCATCCCCCTCTGGCATGCTCTGGCACACATGCCATGGGTTCACCAACATGGCCCTACTGGAATGGGAAGATGAAAATTGGTTCCAATGGCCAAGAAGGCAGCTAGATTTTGGTTAGGCATTGAAGATGCCCAGTCTATTCACTGCATCCCAGGCCATCGCCAGTCATCCTGAATTTTGCCTTGCTCTTGGACTTCAATGATGGAAGAAAGAAGACAGACAACTTTGTGAAGTTCTGCTTCACTTTTATCCAATTCACACCTCACATTTAATCATACTTTAGAAATACTTTAAGGGCAGAGACCATTTTTTTTTGTATCTTCAATACCCTGCACAGGGACCTCATGTTGTAGAAATAAATGTTGGTGGAATGAATGCATGAATGATTAAAGGATTAGAAGATGGCTATTTGGCTAGTCTGTTGGGAAGACTAAAGAGGGGGAGACAATGGAAGCAAAGTTAAAAGATTATTGCAAGGCTTTATATACCAAGTCATAGGCTATGAATTATTAATCCCTTTGGTAGTCTGGTCAAGTCTTTTTCAGAATAATATCTCAAAATCCATTCAATAAACTCCATAGGATTAAAAAGGAAACCAATTATATTGAAATATAGTTATCAAAATATTAAAAAGAGAAGTTCACTCACCCCAGGATAAGGGGCGATAAATCCTGGGATTAGAGTTTTAGCAGTAAAAATAAAAAGAGATTGAGGCCAGATGAATTTTGCAATATTTGGGACAAATCAGATAAAAGTAGTAAAGGAAAGAGAAAATATAACTCCTAAATAAAACTAGAGAAAGATACAATTACTCTGTGCTTTCCAAAATATAAAAGATGCCCTTCCACTCTCTCACATCCAAGCTTAGAAGACTCCTTTTTCCAGCTCTTTGAACATGAACTCTACTTGGAAAGGGTTGAATGATATTTATCATTTGATTGTAATCAAAGTCTGATTGCTCACAGTGAGACTGTACATTTTGCATGCTGCTCCTAAGCTACACGAGCCATCCCAGGAGTTGGTTAGTTCAGGACTGCTCTCAACACATCAAAATATGGAGGGTGAAGACAAACAGAACATTTTTCCTTTAAAAAGTTTTTTTTTCTCACTAGTTTGATCTATAGCTTTTATTTAATGCAATTTTATTTTATTTTTAGTTTGAAAGTCCCTCCCTTCTATCAACTTCTTCATCCATTGTGAAAACAAGAAAAACAAAACCCAATACAAATATACATAGTCAATCAAAACAAATTCCTCCATTAATCATGTTTTTTTAAAACATTTATTAATAATCATTTTTAACATGATTACATGATTCATGCTCCTACTTTCCCCTTCACCCGCTGCACTCCCCCCACCCATGGCCGACGCACATTTCCACTGGTTTTGTCATGTGTCCTTGATCAAGACCAATTTCCAAATTGTTGGTGGTTGCATTGGTGTGGTAGTTTCAAGTCCACACCCTCAATCATGTCCACCCCGACCCATACGTTCAAGCAGTTGCTTTTCTTATATGTTTCCTCTCCTGCAGTCCTTCCTCTGAATGTGGGTAGCATCTTTACCATAAATCCCTTAGAGCTGTCCTGGGTCATTGCATTGCTGCTGGTACAGGAGCCCATTACATTCGATTTTACCACAGTATATCAGTCTCTGTGTATAGAGTTCTTCTGGCTCTGCTCCTTTCGCTCTGCATCAGTTCCCGGAGGTCTCTCCAGTTCGCCTGGAACTTCTCCAGTTTATTATTCCTTTTAGCACAATAGTATTCCATCACCCGCA
>NW_025370440.1:0-523 GCF_016433145.1 Gracilinanus agilis | reverse complement strand
CTGTTTATCTATGATCTCTTTGGGGTACAAACCCAGCAATGGTATGACTGGATCAAAGGGCAGGCATTCTTTTATAGCCCTTTGAGCATGATTCCAAATTGCCAGCCAGAATGGCTGGATCAGTTCACAACTCCACCAGCAATGCATTAATGTCCCAATTTTGCCACATCCCCTCCAACATTCATTACTCTCCCCTTCTTTTATTTTAGCCAATCTGCTAGGTGTGAGGTGATACCTCAGAGTTGTTTTGATTTGCATTTCTCTAATTATTAGAGATTTGGAACACTTTCTCATGTGCTTATTGATACTTTTGATTTCTTTACCTGAAAATTGCCTATTCATGTCTCTTGCCCATTTATCAATTGGGGAATGGCTTGGTGTTTTATACAATTGCTTTAACACCTTGTATATTTGAGTAATTAGACCCCTGTCCGAGTTTTTCATTATAAAGATTTTTTCCCAATTTGTTGTTTCCCTCCTGATTTTGACTACATTGTTTTTGTTTGTACAAAAGCTTTTTAGT
>NW_025370439.1:326-1324 GCF_016433145.1 Gracilinanus agilis | reverse complement strand
CGGGACATTTCCACGCTATAAAGGGGTGAAACAGCTCTCACTAAAACGCGCGAGGAAGAAGCCCCTCCCCCACCCCCCCAAACCACACACCTCCAACAACTCAACGCACAATTGTGAAAACAGGACTGGGGCAACCAGATAATCACTGGCAGCCCCGAGGCTTGTACCTGTGTGCTGCAAGACAAGGGACCCCAGGTGGCTGGGGGCGAAAACGGACTTTCCAAACAAATAAAACTGGATCTAAACAATTGGAAAGCCATTAACTGTTCATGGGTAGGACAAGCTAACATAATAAAAATGAACATCCTACCCAAATTAATTTACCTATTTAGCGCCATACCTATCAAATTACCAAAAAACTTCTTTACTGAATTAGGAAAAACTATAACAAATTTCATCTGGAATAACAAAAGTCCCACCGACTTTCCTCCAGTGTCCACATGGGTGAAGGCACCGCCTCGGGCCGGGACAAAGGCCTCTAAAACATGGCCTTTCCCAAGTGCTGAAGGCATCACCTCAGGTGCGAATAAAGATCTCCAGCCCACAGACTTTCACTACCTTCTGCAGGGGGTGAAGGCAGTGCCCTAGGCTTGAATAACTATCTCCAGCCCAGGCTTGGACCTCCAGTGAGGACCCCGTGCGGACCAGAGGGCGGCAGTGGAAGCAGCCCCAAAGACTGCTGAAGGAACCTCGGGCAGAAGGGCAGACCGGGAACTACCAGGATGCCTGACCCCGAGGACAAGGAGACCGGAGCCCCCCAAAGCTTGCAAGGCGCAGGCAGACCCTGAGTGCAAAGACAAAGCTGAAAAGGGGTGGGGCTAACAATGGCCAGCAATAAGGAAGCCCAGAAGAAAAAGACTATCAAGAGAAACTCTGGAACACTCGACAACTTCTACACAGAGAAAATCCAGACAACAGAGGACGGAAAACATAAATCCAAACCTCCCCCCAAAAATCAAAGCTGGTCACAAGCTATGGAAGAGTTTAAAAATGAAATG
>NW_025370439.1:0-268 GCF_016433145.1 Gracilinanus agilis | reverse complement strand
ACCAATGATCTCTCAAGACAACAAGAACAAATAAAACAAAGTCAAAAAACTGATAAAAGAGACGGAAACATGAAATATCTCAATGAGAGAGTGACAGACCAAGAAAACCGGTCTAGAAGAGACAACTTGAGAATCATTGGTCTTCCAGAAAAGGCAGAAATTAATAGAAACTTGGACTCCATACTTAAAGAAATTATTCAGCAAAATTGCCCTGAAGTTCTACAATAAGAGGGCAATATAGACATTGAAAGGATCCATAGATCACCCT
>NW_025370438.1:0-3405 GCF_016433145.1 Gracilinanus agilis | reverse complement strand
GGATAGCAAAAGAGAGGAAGGAAGGCAGAAGGGAGAAAAGGAGAGAGGGAAGGAGAGTAAAGAAATATTTGTTAACTGCCTGCTGTCTGCTAGCATTTTGCTAAATATTTTATAAATATAATCTCATCTGAACCTCATGACAACCCTGGGAGATAGGTGCTATTATTATTCCCATTTTACAGATAAGCAACCTGAGGCAGACAGAGGTAACATGACTTGTTCAGGATCACACAACTATTAAGTGTCTGAGGTCCCATTTGAATTCAAGCCTTCTTGAATTGAACTGACTCTAGCCCCAGTGCTCTAGCCACTATTTCTCCTAGCACAAGTTCAAAAACATCTTTTAAAATCACATAACTAATAGAATATAAGCTACTTAAAGGTTACATTTTTTGCCTTTTTCTCTACAATATTTAGCACAATGTCCAGCACATAGTAGGCACTTACTATTTTAAAAATTATTTTCATTGGCATTAGTTAACATTGTGGGAACTTGCAATGCATTTTATCTTTGTTCTTGTTTTATGGCTTATGTGTTCATCACTAGTTTCCTTATGTTAATATGGTACCTGTAGTAGAAGTTCATTTCATCTTGGATGTAAGATTTTATGCATTAGCAGTGGCCACATTCAAAAGGCAGGTAAAAGCCTTGAGGTTCATAATATAGTTATGTGTTGAGGATGAAAGTTGAGATATGAACTACCCAGTTATTGAAAATCTGGACCTTACAAAGGATTGTTGAAAGGGAAAGTGCTTGTGCACTAAAACTTGCAACTCCCTGACAAGAGTTATCTTGTTAATAATCCCAATATTCATTAAAAATATTGTCATCCTTAATAAGGCATGAATTCACCTTTCCCTGAACACGTTTAGCTCCTTGATACCACGTTTGAAGATAGTTGATTGAGTCATGGCTTGACCTACACCTAAGCTACCCACTCTGGACTTGGTTCTGCAAATGATGACTAAAAAACAATCCATGAAAGACAGCTGAATGACTCAATAGATAGAGAGCCAGAACTAGAGATGGAAGGTCCTGGATTCAAATCTGACCTCAGGTACTTCCTAGCTGTGTGACCATGAGAAAGTCATTTAACCCCTATTGCCTAGCACTTATTTCTCTTCTGCTTTACACAGTATTAGTTCTAAGGCAGAAGGTAAGGGTTTAAAAATTATTCAACAATATCTCACCCGTGTTTTACCTGTAAAATTGACTTTTGGCATCCAGTATAGTACTGTATATTTCCCATTTTACATTCAAGCATTTGTTGTCTTAATGATGTTTCTACTTCCATCCAGTAACATAGATAACAATTCTTCTCATCATGTGCAACTTTTGTTCATGTCTTCCAATAAATGCTCTACAGAAGTCCACCCAATGCTGTAAGGGCCCTTCTCTAGATTTCTTGGCATTAGAGTTACATGAATAGATCTAGCTGGTATCTATTGATTATTCTGCTCTTCCGTTTTAAATGACCAATGCACCTGCTCTTTAAGCTATACATTTCTAAGATAATGTGTGTAATGATAACTATCCTTTGCATTTGGTCATTGGTAATATGTTCACAACCACCATGTGCCTCTCCCTTGGTCAGTTTGGAATTGTCTCAATTTTATGCCATTTGTTTATGTTCTTATTATTTTCTGATTTAGCATCAGCTGATCTTTGCCCTCAAAAGTCATTGGTCTTAGGTTCAACTCTGGCCTTAGACACTTCTAAGCTCTGTGACCCTGGGCAAGTCACTTAACCCCCATTGCCCAACCCTTACTGCTCTTCTGCCTTGGAACCAATACACAGTATTGATTCTAAAACAGAACATAAGGGTTTTTTTTAAGTAATTGGTCTGATAATTCAGAGACAGATGACTCTGAAAAATCTCCACATTCACAATATCAGACTATAATAAATTCCTTTTTATTATGATCAAAGCATTGAAATAACAAAGTGATAGGTGATCACTATGTCCAATATGTTCATATTTTCTTATTGGTGAAAAAAATACAGCATGACATGGATATAATACTTCTTTGTAGTCTACAAACATTTAGACTCTTTAATTTCTTACTGTAAAAAGGGGGAAAATGGGGTGTTGGTTTGGATATTAATATTTAAAGGTGTGGTCACCAAGAATGGAATAAATATCAATTCTAAAATGATTTTAGTGATTTATTTACAAAATATAAGAGATTGGAAGGAGAGAGAGATGAGAAGAAGGTAGAGTAAGAGATCGAATTTAAAGAACTAGACTATGTATTCATTCCCTGGATTTACTCCTGCAGGGAGCTCAAGAGGTCCCAGCCAGAAAGCCTAAAGTCAATTAACAAGGGGTTTAGCTATGAGGGCTTCTCCCATTTGACAGAGCCTCCAGGAGGCTAGTATCTCCAAGGAGGTTAAGGTAATCAGCCTTCTTCACTCATCACATGTAGTCCTAAGGGAAAGATTTAAGAACAGTCTCATCAAGTTCAAGGTCATAGGTCCAGCAAGCAGTGTCTCCAACTTGACCTCCAACTCCAGGAAACTAACAAGAACTCGCTCACAGGAAATTTTCACTCCCTTTTAAAGAAGCTTCTTTTTCATCTCTTCCTGTGTCTTCCTATTAGTTTTAAGTGTCTAATCACAATAGATGCTTTGCTTAGGACTACCCAGGAGGCAGTTGGTAAATTTTGATTTGTTACTGACTCTAGCACACTTGTGTCACAGACCTCCCAACTTATGAATTAAGTGTGTATGTTCTCACCTTTGGTGATTAGATTAAGGATGGGCAGGGAAGATTAAATTTCATTATCACCTTACTTATGAACCATGTTTTTAATCTATTTTTTCATTCCTTTGTTGGATCCTAGTCATGCCTACTTTCACAATTAATATCAATAAGTAAAAAAAGAAAANTCTTCATAGAGTTCACTGCCTCCTTATCTGCAAGATATGCTTACACATAACTTTGTTGGGTTTTTTTATATATCTATTTTTCCTTGGGGACCTGACTCCACAGAAGTGAGAACAGAGGAGACAGGAGTCTTGCATTAATCATTACTAAAAGAATTTAAGCAATTCGGGAGATCAAATTCTACAAATCTAAGACTAAGACTAAACATGTTCTAAAAAGTCAAGAAATATATTACTTGGTTTCTCAAGAAGATATGGCTAATAGAAGATTGAATGGAATATCAAAGATTCAAGCAGTGTGGCCTGATATCGAAAAGAATGGTCAATAAGGCAAAAAATGTGAAAAAGTATTCTTCACCTCCTTTTTCCAACTCTCTACTGAGAATACTCTTCTGCTTCTTCCAAAAATTAGCCGCTTCTGGGTAATAGACACTAAAGAATCATAGAGTAAGAAAAAAAGGGGGTGATACAAAACATTTTTTAAACATTTATTAATATTCATTTTTAACATGGTTACA
>NW_025370437.1:0-5275 GCF_016433145.1 Gracilinanus agilis | reverse complement strand
TACAAATTACTCATATATATATATACATATATATATATATATTTACCCATTCTAGATTCCTTTTGACTTTTGTGTTTGCATTTCAAAATTTATGTTTAACTGCCATTTTCATCATGAATGCTTGAAAGTGCCTTATTGCATTAATGGTCCATTCTCTCCATTTTCTTGTGGGGTAAGTTGTTCTTGCTGGTAAACTTTTATCTTTTGCCTTTTGGAATATAGTATTCTGAGATTTTCTCATCTTTATGGGAGTAACTGCCAAGTCTTGAGTAATCCTGATTGTAGCTCTTTGGTATTAGACTCTTTCTTTCTGGCTGTTTGAAGTATTCTCTTTGATCTAGAAGCTCTGGAATTTTTCTCTGACCTTTCTGGGAGCTATTATTTTAGGGTTTTCTTCAGGAGGTAACTGGTAGATTCTATTTTCTCTTTGCCCTCTGCTTCTACATAAATCTGGACAGTTTTCACTTGTGATTTTTTGAAATATGGTATGTGGCCTTTATTTGTGGTTATAGTAATCTGATGATCCATGTATAAAATCTGACGACTTTTAAATTGTCTCTTCTAGACCTGTTTTCCAGGTGAGTTGTTTTTGTGCTTTTTTTCTTTTTCTTCCTTTGGATTTTGTTCTTGTTTCCCGGCGTCACTAAGGTCTATTTGGTTTTTCAGGGAGCCCATTATTTGCGTAATCTTTTTCACAATCTGTTTTAAGTTATTTATCCTTCCAGTTCTTTCATACAGAAATCTTTTTATGTAGAATTTCATTTTTCTTTATTTTCTTTGTAGCTTCCAGGCACTCTTAAAGTCCTTGGGCCATGTTGTTTTGCTTTTCTGTGAGCTTCTCATCATAATTGTTATGGGTAGATTTGCTCTTCTCTTCCGAGATTTTCTCTTAGATAATTCTTGACCCACGATATTTTTTCAGAGTATTTGATGCCTTCTTTTGCTTACATACATCTCTAGCCTTAGTTTGTGTTTTGGGATTTTGTGCCAGGGCCAGGGTCTGCCAGTAAGTCAGGTTATGTGTCTTATTTCTTGAGATTCCACCACTGCCTTCCACTTCTCTTCCCATGTCTGTGTTGACTACTGGACACTTCAGTGTCTTGTCAAAATTATATGGTTTGCCTTCCTCCATCAGGGTGCTAACATGTGTTATTTTCACTGAGGATTCCCTTTATGAGCACTGCAAATTTAGAAGAATAAAAATAAGGAAATGATATATCATACATTTGAAATAACTCAATGTTGATATACTTAAACAACTTATTGATAATGAAAAAAAGATAATGGCTGAAGAAAGAACACAAATATATACTATAAAAATTACATATAGAAGTTTAACCAATACATAAGTCAATTGTCATAGCAAGAAGAGTGAAGGAACTGCTTTAGCCAGCAGACATTTAAGTTACTTGCTAAGCAGAGAGAAATGCAAGTTAAAGTCAACATCAGATTAGAATATAAATTCTGGAGTCAGCTGGGTGGCTCAGTGGATTAGGAGCTAGGCCTAGGGATGGGAGGTCCTAGGTTCAAATCTGGCCTCAGACACTTCCTAGCTCTGTGACCCTGGGCAAGTCACTTAACCCCTTGCCTAGCCCTTACCACTCTTCTGCCTTGGAACCAATACATAGTATTGATTCTAAGATGAAAGGTAAGGGTTTAAATTAAAAAAAAAAAGAATATAAATTCCTATAAAAATCTTTCCAAAGAAGGATAATGGAGGATTGTAAGTAACATTATTTCGTGAAACAAAAAGAAGCAATGTAAGGTAAAAATATTTTAAAGAAAGTTAAGTAATGCCATAAAAAATGACAAACAAGGGGCAGCTGGGTAGCTCAGTGGATTGAGAGTCAGGCCTAAAGACGGGAGGTCCTGGGTTCAAATCCGGCCTCAGACACTTCCCAGCTGTGTGACCCTGGGCAAGTCACTTGACCCCCATTGCTGACCTTTACCACTCTTCCACCTAGGAGCCAATACACAGAAGTTAAGGGTGAAAAAAAGAAATGACAAACAAGACATATGAATATTTGATGCAAAGTGAAGTGAGCAGAACCTAGAGAATATTATACACAGCAACAATAGTGTATGATGATAGACTGGATGGCTTAACTGTTATCAACAAGACAAAGATCCAGGACCATTCCAAGGGACTTCTGATGAAAAAGGCTATCCACCACCATAGAGGGGAACAGATGGAGTCTGAATGTAGATCAAAGCACACCTTTCTTCACTTTATTTCCTCCATGAAATTTTTCCTAGTCAAAGTAATATTTATCTTGTTTCATATTATGATGAACATAGACATATCTATTGTATAATAAATAATACATGTACAAATTATATTACTTGCCTTCTTGGGAAGGAGGAAGGAGTGGGAGAGAGAGAGAGAACATGGATTGCACAATGTCAGAAAATGATTATTTTAAAATGTATTGATGTAATCTGGAAAAAAAAAGAAAAATGTTAGGTGAGAGAGCAAACTAAGTAAAATTATTATAAGGATGGAAGTGGAAGGAAAAACAAACAGGAGAAAATTTTTAAAAAGATCTGCAGAGATTTTTATTATGAACCTCTTTCGCCATTAAAGATAACCATCACAGAGGAGACAGAAATGGCTCCAACAATAACAAAGCAGTGGGGGAGGTGGAGAGCAGCTAATTTAAAACAATTACTTAGGTGAGATCTATAGTAGAGGCAGCACAAGTTGTAAAGGTCTTGAGAGGTCAGTTCCCAAGGTATTCGAGAGTGGGAAAAGGTAACAAAGTGGAAAATATATATAACTTATTGGTGCTGAGGTAAGGAGATTAAGAGAACATGAACCATTACTGACCTACGCCCCTACTTTCCCATCTATATAAAATTTTAATGAAAATAATCTGTACATTCATTTAACATGTTCTTGACTAGAGTATAATAGAGAAAAAATGGGCTTTCACAAGTAATATTCCACAGTCCACTACATCTTTGTCACTTGTATACAATTGACTTAAAGTTATTGAGCATGCAAGATTTCCCTGGGCTTATTATTTATTATTATTTCTTAAAAAGCATTTGATTCAGAAGGCAAAACACTGCTTTGAAGGTTTTCTTCCAATAAAGTGCCTTCCATCTATATGCCAAAATTATTTAAGATTCTCTAAAAGATACAACAATTGTAACCTTGTTCACCAAACCCTTGATCATTGATAATAGGCACGGAGTGAAACAATGAGACATGTGTTCACCAAGAATTTCTAGCACTTTTGAGGAAGAGGTCCAGCTCAGTACTGCTAAGTTTTATTTTGTTTTGTTTTTAATCCTTACCTTCTGTCTTAGATACTTAGTATCAATTCTAAGGTAGAAGATGAGTAAGATCTAGGCAATCTGGGTTAAGTTACTTGTCACACATCTAGGAAGTGTCTGAGGTCACATTTGAACCCAGATCTTCTCAACTCCAGACCTGGCACTGTATTCACTGTGCTACCTAGCTGCTTTTGAAGATTGTTTGAGGGTGATGGGGTCCCCAAATATTTCTGTTTGAAGGTGATATTGTGCCAATCACCTCAAGCCCTAGAATATTTCAGAGCCTGTTAGAAGAGATTTATAACAATTCAAAAGAGTCTGACCTTAATCATCTACCCAGAAAAAAAAGTGAATAAAATAATGTCTTTTCCTTGGTTACACTGTTCAGTTAAATCGGCAGTCTGGAGTTAATTAACCAGCATTTGTTAAGCACCTATTATATTATAGGCACCAGGCTAGATGCTGGGCACACAAATAACAAAACAATCTATTGTCAAGAAATTTACCCTGGTTTTTCTTCATAGTCCTCTGTTTGCTAGAAGTTACAGCCTGCTCACAACCTAGGATACTTTTCTCCATTGCCCTTTGAGTGATGCTCCGATTTAATTGTTCAGAGACTGCAGTCCTCTATCATTCGTAGCTATACAGCAGCCGTAAATTCACAGAATGTCTGATCTGGAAGGCTCCTTAAAGGTCTATAGTCTGATCTCCCTCATTTTGCAAATGAGTCTTCACATTTTCTATACAAGAGCCAGGGAAATGGGTGAGAATGGAATGAGAAGGATCGTATACTATTCAACAGAGGCATGCTGGAGACAACTCCAACTGGCTCATAAGAGGCAATTGTTAAATCTTGTGTGTGAGCATTCGTGTCTCAGAAATCAGCAAATGCTACAAGTTGGGACTCGATTAATTGTTTTGTTGATTTCAAATCTTGCCTCAGATACTTTGTAGTTGTGTGGCCCTGGGCAAGTCATTTAACCCTAATTGTCTAGCCCTTACCATTCTTCTGCCTTAGAACCAATACACAGTATTGATTCTAAGACAGAAGGTAAGGGTTTAATATATATATATATATATATATATATATATATATATATATATATGTGTGTGTGTGTGTGTGTGTGTGTGTGTGTGTGTGTGTGTGTGTATGTGTGTGTGNTGTGTGTGTGTGTGTGTGTGTGTGTGTGTGTGTGTGTGTGTGTATGTGTGTGTGTGTATGTAACAGAAATATCTAACAACAAAAATAAAAATACGATAAAACATAAGAAAATATTATGATTTAAACAAAATCAATATGTAGTCTCAGGAATCCTTAGGTATGAATTAGTGGCTACTGTTTCTATTTGAATTTGGTACCACTATTCAAAAACATGTCAGATGAAGAGGCTGTTGAGGTTAGCCTGAGAGGAGCTGGAGGAGCAAAAGAGTCATAGAATCAGAGAATTTGAGAATTGGGAGGTACCTTAGCACCCAACTAGTCCAACCAGATTTCAAAGGAATCCTAAGTATGCCATACCCCATAAGTGGTCACACAGCCTGCTTGAAAAATCTCCAAAGGAGAAATCTAACTCCAGGACAGCCTGTCCCACTATAATTTCTAGGAAGTTGTTTTCCTAACAAAAATGATGAAAGAGGTGGTTTCGGGGTAGGTGTGGGAGGGACCTGGGAAAATTTGTATGAACTGATACAGAGTGAAATGGTTAGAACCAGGAGAACAGTTTGTACAATGACAACATCATGAAGACAAACAACTTTAAAAGGCTGCAGAACTCTGATGGATGCAAGGATCAACCATGTCTCCAGGGGAGAGATGATATAGAATGCTCTCTGCCTCCTGACAAAGAGGTGAAGGACTAAATGTGCCAAATGAAACATAAAATTCTGGACATGGCCAATATGGGAATTTATTTTGTTTGGTTATGCATGTTTATTTATAGCTAATATTTATATAAACTTTAAGATTTGCTAAGCACTGTATATATATATATATATA
>NW_025370436.1:0-5575 GCF_016433145.1 Gracilinanus agilis | reverse complement strand
AAACTCTTTAAATTTACCTTAGCTAATGTATACTCACTGGCCTAAATGTCTTAGTATAATTCTAAGCTATTAAAGCTTAAAATTACAGTAAGAACTGGGGCTATTGTGTAAATAGTGCCTTATATTTTGCACTTTATATAAATATTCTCTTATTTGAATATGAGATCCTCAATTTAGTTGAATGTATCTTAGAACTCATTGTATTCTGTCTCCTCATACAGATGGGAAACTAATATCCACAGATGTGAAATGACCTGCCCAAGATGACACAGATAAGAAGCAGAAACAAAGCCGGGATTAGAATTCAGACCATTTGACTAAATTTGATGCTATTTTCAAAACTTCCAATAAGAAGAGGTGATGAGTGGATGCATTTCAGCAGTTACATCTTTTGGAGAGTATTTCCTCTTATTTATGATCAGATTTGGAGGCATCACTACTCCTCTTTCCTGCTTTTACTCAAACCCCACAAATTGGAGGTCTTTACTAAACTCACTCTCAACCGGTTTTAAAAGGATCCTTTGCCAAAGATCTGTGACATAAATTCCAATTATCATTATTTTCATTCTTCCTTTAGAAACTATACGAATAGAATATGATTTTTACAGGCATTTCCTCACCCACCAGACCAAGTTCATCATCCTCCACAAAGCCATGCTTGGTCATTCTAGCCTCTCTGTATTCTTTGCCTTTTCAACCACCCACAGCCCAGAGTGTGGACAACACATCTGGGGCGCTCAATTATGTCTGATTTCGAATTCTTCTCTAGTAGTTTCCTGCATTTTATGCCTTATCTCCCCAATAAGATGACCAAATCCTTTACGGTAGGGTATATATGATATAGTGCTGTTTTATCCCCGCAGCTTTGTAGTTTTGTTACAGTGTTAAACATACACCTGGGAGACTCAACAAATACTTGTTTTAAATCGCATGTGACTGGACAAAACATCTCAGAGGTAGAGTAGACTTTAAGATCAAATAGGAAAGAAAAGGTAAATGTGTATCTCCTTGAGAGCAGGGAATGTCTCAATTCTTTTTGTATTCCCACTGCTTGGTAGAGCGCCTGGCACAGAGTAGGCACTGAATAAATATTTCTTGTTTAAAATACAAATTCCTCTATTTGTCATTTAAAGCCATTCACAACCTGGTGACAAACTATCTCTCCAGGCAGATTATATATTGCTCCCTTTCATGCTCTCTAGATGTAGGTCAAACCATGCCTCCTTAACGTTTCCCATATTTCAGTGTTCTCCCTCTCCTTGGTTTTGCCATTTAGAATCTCTAGCTCCCTTCAAGGCTCAGTTAGTGGCATTTCCTACTAGAGACACTTTCTGATTCACTGGAGCAGCCATGTGGTCTGGCACTTGGACTGGTCTGGAAACTCTTCTGACATGTATTGACCATGTATATCTGAGCATCCCAGCTAACCCTGGTACCCTAGACAATTCTCTGACACTGTAAATTGTAGAAAAGTTGCAGATTTGCATTACTACAGGGAATTCCTATAGTATGAAGTAGAAACAATGTAGTATCTTGTAGTATAAAGTAGACACGATGTAGAAATAAAGTAGAAACAATAAAATCATAAGTTTGGTCAAAATAAAAATTCCCATTGAGTTCTATTAAATCCAGGGAAATGAAAACTCCTTGAGGTCAGGGACTATTTTTTTTGGATTTATATTCTAATTTCCTAGTCGTGTGCTTGGCACATAGTAGTTACTTGTCGAAGTCACCTATAGGGTGGATGATTGTAGCCATGCTATTGGTCAGTGTTAGCTTTCCTAGAATTCTGTGTATGAAAAACAAAAAGTAGGATGAGCTGAAAGCCATAGCTATTAGCTAATAACAATTAATAGCTAAAATTTATATAGGATTTTATCATGTGTTAGCACTGCACTAAGTACGATACAATTGTTAACTCAGCTGATCCTCACAAGTTTCAGGGGTTAGTAAAATTATTCTCCCCATTTTACAGAGGAATCTGAGGTAAATAGAGCTATTGTGGAGCAAGTGAGAAGAGTCTAAAAGAGTAATCACTTTCAGTTGAGTGAGTGAAATGAAAGAATAAAAAGAATAAAAAAATGTAAGAAAAAATATTTATTAAACACTTATTATATACGAAGAAGAAGAACTATGTTCGAGGGATACAAGGACAAAAGTGAGGCAGTCCTGGCACTCATTTGAATAGGGAGAAATAACATATCTTGGAGAACAGTGGCCAGTGAAAAGAGTTTTTTTAAAGCTCACAGGAATAAAAGATGGCCATATACAGAACCCAGAGCAACAAGTTAAAAAAAATGTATAGGATATGACCTGGCAATAAACTGAAAGGCTCAAAGATGGTTGCAAAGCATATTCTGGGGCCAGGTGGGTACCTGCTTTTGGGGGAGTTTGTGCTAGTTAACTGGTCTGGCAGGCACAGGTCTGGAGATGAGTTCCAAATCCAATCAATTAATTCATCTATTGAGATGGAGTAAGGGGACAACATAGTATTCCATTAGGACGTGTGGCAGAGTAGTTTAGGAACCATGAGCTGTTCTTCAATGAGTTCTGATTCAGGAGTTGATATAATAACAATAACTGGAACATTTTCAAGTTTGCAAAATACTTTATTTATATCCTCTCACTTCAGCCTGGCAACAACTCAGTCAGGTAGCCATTACTTAGTTGAATTTTACAGATGAAGAAACTGAGGTCAGAGAGGTAAAAGTCAAACAGCTAGTAAGTGTTAAAGGAGAATTCAAACTCAGGTCTCCCTAGTTCCCAAGCCAACACTCCATCCATGACATTAGGCTGGGGAGTGATCCAGAAAGTCTGTTCAAGAAAAGGTAACAGTGAGTGAATTATTTGGGGAACTTATTGGGAATTATGATCAAAGGGTAAATGATTAAGGGAAAATTGGGGTTCTGAGAGTGGAATTGGAGGAAGAGGAGAGAGTATGTAGGCAAGCATCTGTTCCCCACTTACCCAGTGTCCATGGCAATAATGAATGACAATGATAAAAGATTATCAGATTCAATATTTTCTGAGTTCTTCTCAGTCTATTTTGGGAAGAATGTGGAAGAAGAACAAGGGATCAGTGTATGAGATATGTATAACTGCCAGCCACAGCTGATGGGAGAACTGAAGACAAAAATTACATATTTGAAATGAGTCCATCAAATCAACAAACATTTGTTGTATCTGTCAATCAATCAACAAATGGTCATTAAGGGCCAACTTTGTTCCTGGCACTTTTTAAGCACCAGAAATGCAAGGACAAAAACAATCAGACCCTGATCTGAAGGAGTTTGCATTCTATGTGGGGAGAAAAGAGATACATCTAAAATAAGTACAATCAAAACTTGGTGAGGGAGGGAACTAGCTCCTGGAGCATCAAAGGAAATTTCATGTAGAACTGTGAGTGTAGGGGGAAAAGGGAAGGAGTATACATGAGGAGGAATCAGTTCCCCACTCACTCAGTGTCCGTGGCAAAAATGAAGGCCAACATTTTCTGAGCTTTTCTCAATCTGTTTTGGGAAAATTGTGGAAGAAAGACAAACTTCTCATCTTTTTTTGGTGCTATGGATCCCCTTTGGCAGGCTGGTGATGTATATGTGTTCCTTCTCAGAATAATGTGTATGTGTGTGTGGTTTTTAAATTCATTATTGAAGTAAACTCTAAATTACAGTTTAAAAAATAATTTTAAATTTAATTTTTAAAAATTCCTTCTCTGGAATCAAAGAGTGATCTATCGACCCCAAGTTAAGAATTCCTCATATAGAAAAAGATTCTGAGGTACATGTTGAAAAAAGGAATTGGAAGCCCTAGACATAATGAAATAGAACTTTCCCTCAGTGGGGAAATAATTCTAATATTTAATTCTAGAAAAATTCTAATAAAATATTTCTAGAAGAAGGGGATGGAACAGGAACAGAGGAAAGTATACTACAAGGAAAGTAAAATACAGAGTGGGGAAATGAAGATGTCAAAAAGAATTAGATAAAGGATCCTAGGAATATTTGGGGAGAAGAATAGAACATTTTCTGCTCAGTGGGAATGATTTAGTAGTAATAGAGAGGAGGTGGGGGTTCAAATAAAAAGTTTAATAAAGAGACACCTGAACTGAGGCAGGGAAGTGATAAGGATTCTGAAAACTGAGAATTAGAAGTGTTTTCCAGTGAGAGGGTGAAAAAGGGAATTGGGGGGCATTTTTTGTAAATATTAAGAGGAAGGCAATGGCATTCCATATTCGTCCAAATGTAGGTGACCCAGATTGGTTAGAACATAGATTATGTAAAAGAGAACAATCTGAATTAGACTGGGGAAGTAAATTGAGGCTGGATTACAAAAAGTCTTCAAAGATAAACAAAGAAGTTACTAGTTTATAAAATGGCCAGGAAAAACCTTAATGAGGAGGGGAGTATAATATGGTCAGAAGTTTGCCTTCAGAAGATTATTCTGTCAGAGAGGAGAGAAGCTGCTGGAGAAATGCCATTTAGGATGCTATTTCAACAGACCCGGTGAGAAATGATGAGAGCTTAACTAAGATTTCCAATCATATGTCCACAAAGAAGGCAAGAGACAAAAAGGAATTTGAGGTGGTGGCAAAACGGACAGAGCTTGGGAAATGATTGCCTATTTGAAGAGGAAGAAAAAGTAAAAATAAGTAAAGACTTTTGGGTATGAGCTTGAATAACTGGGAAGTTAGTAACTAAAGACAGGAGGACTAGACCTGTGATTTCCTGGGTAGACAGAACTTTCAGGGGAGGAAACTATCAATGGAAATGGGTACTTTCTCTGCACCTAAGAGAAGAGTTGCCTAGAACAATGAAAAGTTAAATGACATGCTTGGGGTGACACATCTAGTATATATGACAGAGTGGGATTTGAACTCAGCCATTCTAGACTTCATGACTGCATCTCTACAAGAGTACCTTTTAAATACTAAAAATAATTGTTAATTTTAAGAAGAGGAAAGAGCAATTATTAAATTATTGGATTATAATACTCTCTCAAAGTCTATTCATTAAATTATTTTGGCTCAATGCAGTATGAGCCCAGTTTGAATACCTAAAAGAAAGCACTAAAAGAACTTGGAATTTTCCAATTTCATTTACAAATACTCTTACTAAAGCAAAACTACTTAAATAATTAATCTTTAAAATAGACACAAAAACAGAACAATAGACAGTGAATTCTTTGTTCAATGAATTTGTTCTTTCTTGCTGTAGCTATTAGCTTCCTGTGAAACACCACACCTAAATCTAATTAGTAATGTGATTTAATTAGTTCTGGGAAAGGTCAACATATTACTCAAAATTCAAATGCTCAAATGAAACTGTTAGGCTTCCCATTCCATCCAGTCCAAAGTCTCCCTTACATTCATCAGAAATATTTTCTGCTTAAAGTTTGGGGAGCCATCCTCACTTTCCCTTGTGATAATACTACTGTTTAGTTCATATTCTTGATCTGTGATTAAACTCATACCATCCTTGCTCTAGATAACCTTTGCTATTCCTTGTTGGTGATTTGTTGCAATCTTCTTATGCCTGTCAGGTCTATAAGCATTTATTAAGCACTTGCTATTTTTTTT
>NW_025370435.1:0-3287 GCF_016433145.1 Gracilinanus agilis | reverse complement strand
ATGGGAACACAGTAACCATAACTGAGAATGGGAAAGGAATGATCTCACTCATACAAGGTTGGGGCTCATATGCCAACATAAAATGAAATAAAAGTCATAGAGGGAGTGATGGTTTAGGGAAGAATGGTGAACAAATATGTTTCATTGGTTTAGGAAAATATCATTAAGGAAAATACTTGTAAATTTTTTTGAGAGTTTTAGTCTTCTATATTTGTCTCAATATTATGTTGTGACTTTCCAGAGTTACACAGCCAATACATATTTCCAAAGAGACTTGAAAGCCAGTTGCCTTGTTTTGAAGGTTAACTTCCAGTCCAAAGATCATGGTTCATGAATGTGATAAAATAGAAATAATCTAGATACATATCTCCTCACTACAAGTTATACAAGACATATTAGTGCCTCATTAGGTGTTTGCTCATGCTTTCATCTCTGTGTGGTTGCATGAGAATCTGAGTGCATGCATGTGTGCATGCAGGCTTATGTGTGTTCATATGTGTGTGTGTTCATTAGACTGGCTATGTGAGAATGTTGGAAGTTAATTACAGAAAATTAGATAACCTGAATTGGAGACTTATACTATAGTAACATGTAGTATGTTGACTAAGAATTGATGCCCCATTCCTCCACAGAGGGAGCCAATGATTTCCCATTTTTCCAAATGGAAATGCTTGCTCAGCCAATCAATTCGTCAACCAGAAGAGTTTTGAGGTCTTTGGACTTGAATTAATGTTTGAATTCTCATTGAGTAAGAGCTCTAGAGTCAATAGTAACCAAAATAAGATTTCAGTAATTTTGTTTGGGCTACTGTGGTTTATTTGCTATCTTTTCCTAATCCTACTAAAACTACTGCATAAACTCTACTACATAACCTACATTCCCCCAAAAAGGGAGGTTGGGAGTAACACAGGGAGTAAGGAGGGAGAGATAGACATGATGAGAGAGAGACAGAGAGAGAGACAGAGAGAGAGACACAGAGAGAGAGACAGAGAGAGAGAGAGAGAGACAGAGAGACAGAGAGACAGAGAGAGACAGAGAGACAGAGAGAGACAGAGCACAAGAAGGAGGAGAAAGGAAGGAAAAAGAATGTATGAGGTTAAGGAAAAAATAATTTTCTTTATAAAGTTAATTAAGTAAGTATCAAGGAAGGAAAGTGAGCAGGACTAGAATTTAGACTAGACTACTCAACCACCAAGAGTTTACTAACTCTTGTAATGTAATGTAAGGTTGCTAGCTTTTGCTTCTGTAAATTCAACTGTAAGTAGCTCTGGCAGTTAGGGGTTTTAGAATGTTCAGAAAGACAGTTGGAACTGTTATGTAAAGGATGGCAGCATGGAATCCCTCCAAAATACAGGGTCAGCCTCACCCAGAATTCCAGGGGAACCCCCCCTGGAGAACTTTGGTTGAGGGGACAGTTGAGAGGGAGTTAGGCAGTTGCTTCTGGAGGATTAATGTGGGCAGATCTCACTGCTTACTGCTCCTGACTTGGGGGTTTACCTGAGAGGGCCATTGTGGCTAAGCCATCATGCTTTCTATTCGGAGTTAGCCTGCTTAGTAGGGTTAGTCCTTACCAACATCAATACAACAATTATTTAGTGATATAGAGATTATAAATATTCATTATTAACAAGAGAACCAGTTTAGCCAAGTGCCCGTCACCCCCTCCTGAGGGGGGCGAAAAGGCAATTTCAACCTAACAGATCAGGGTAACCCTTTCCTTATCCAAAACCTAATTACCCCCTCTAGCTTTTTCTTTTCCTTCTTAATATAAGCTTTACCTACAATATCTGTGCCTGGGAATTATTTGGGGGTACTCACTGCTCTTAGTTACCATCCTAGCTTGAATCCTCTCAGCTGCCAGTTTTAAGAAGATCAGATCCATCTCAGTCCTCAATATTTAGATAACTAGCTTCTACTTATTCCTCTATCAGACCTGTGGGGAATATAAGTTAAAAAAAAGGGAACATCATTGGAGTTCATCTTCAACAGAAACTTACCAGAAATACTTCAGTCAGTCTCCATTTTCCACCTGGAAATCAACTGCTTGGAGGGAGGGGTTTGAGAGCCAGGAGTGTCAAACACCCTCCATTCTCACTGAAGCCCGTCAGTCTGAATCTGTGTCTTGGAGGTTTCTGGCCCCAGCATAATTATCTGCTTCCCCAAACTGTCTGTTATTATCAACATAACAGAGCCTGAGGCTATAAATAGTGCCGAAGCTCCAACTGAAGGTCTTTTATTTTTTGGCTTTGGCTTAGCCTGTTGGTTTTGGCTTTTTGGTTTGGCTTTGGCCTTTGTGGATTCGGCATTGGCCTGTGCTTATTTGTCTTGGGGACATTTGGACCTAGTTTGATTTCTCTGGACCTCTCCTTGATTTCTCTTCATTTACTACCCTCCTGTTTCTCTGAATTTCCCTTTGGGCCCTGGGAGGAAGGGTGGGCTTGGTGATTGAACATTGTGGGTTTAGTTTCTGTAGGCAAGTAGGGCATCCTAAATCAAGCCACCCCTAATTTAGTGATTTGATAAATACTTTACTTCGAAGGCAGTCAAACCTTCCTGACTGGGAGAGCCAGATTCTCTCAGTCTAAACCTCTCCTGCGACCCATCCCCCAACACCAGCCTTCTCCCTAGCAGGAGTTAGAAAACCTAAAACCTCTTTCCCTCTGATTATCCCTGACTTTAATAAATCCCCTTCGTTACCTATACAAGTCTCTGATGAATCATTGTATTGAAGAATAAGGCAAAGACTGAGGAAGGAAGAATACTTTATTTCTTGAGGGGAAACCTAGGCAACCATCTTGGCGGGAAGTACCTACCTGAGGCTTCCTGCAGACATCAATTTCACTGGCAGGGAGGAGCCTTTCATCTCCTCTCTCAAGGGACATTAGAAACTAACAAGAGAAACTCTCAGTCAGATTTAAAACATTTCTGACTGGCCAATCCCTCTTGTACAGTAGAGATACCTTCCCTGCTTGAAGGACACAGCCTTTTCCTCCCAGTACCCTTTGTCTCAAGCCTCAGTGAATAAGCCTGTTTAAGTTGCCCTCCTGTACACTCCCTTCCATTCCCTTATCGTCCTATATGCTACCTCATCCTTCCCTACACTCAGCTATCCCCTTCATTCCTCCTATCACCTATATCACCTTTATCCCTCCTCACTACCCAGATTGCCTGAGAGCTGCCCGTGACTATCTGTATTACATTATTATCCCTCCTTATCAACCTCTTGTCTTTTTTCATAACAGTATCAGGAGAAGTTTCAAGGTCTTTAAACTCTAGCCTTTCTCCAA
>NW_025370434.1:0-3635 GCF_016433145.1 Gracilinanus agilis | reverse complement strand
CTCTCTCTCTCTCTCTCTCTCCCCGCCACCAAGCTCCCCTCTACATGGTGTCATCCTCCATTAGAATATAAGCTCACAGAAGACAGAGGTTCTCTTGCATGTTTATGTTTGTACCCCCAACACTCAGCACCATGCCTGGCACACAATAAGTAGGTGCTTAAAAATGTTTTATCTGTCTATCTGGTGATCTATCTGCTTGTTAAGTGATTGATTCAAATCTCAGCTTTGCTGCTTACTTACATTCTGGCTCTTTCCCTTAGTGCCTCCTGGCTTTAAGAAAATTCCCTTCCCTTTCTGGGCCTCAGTTTCCTCATCTGAAAATGGTGCAAATTTAGAGATTTCCAATTCTGTGTTCTAGGGAGACTTTGGCACCTGCCTCAAGGAGAAGAGCCCTATACCACCTTGTACCCACATGAATCAGCACCCATGAAACTGGGCACAGTTCTTCCTTTTGGGGGATTTGTTGGCCTTGACGGATCTTTTCCTTGAGTTATTAATGTAACAGCCCTCAAGTTTATGAACATGCGTCTGGTCCCGTCGTTCTCAACGTTATTAAATGTGTCATACTGTTATGGCCCCGAGTCATTCTGTACAGAAGACAAATAAACACTGAGCATTTGTCAATCTCAGCAATAAACCAAAGTGGCAGCGCACTTAATCTGGTGTTAATTAGGCTTGTGGAAAACTAAATCAAGCATCAGAAACCACAGATTATTTTAGGCTTCCTCTAGCATAAACAGAAAGGCTTGAGGATCCGTACCATATTATTTTTGTTGACAGTTGCCCACTTTTGCCCCAATTAATTCTGCATTTCTGATAGGCTATGGCTTGATTGCCCGATGCTCTGTCTTCTTTTGCCCTCCAAGCGGCAGTTTGTTAATCCTTCCTATTTCTGTGTATTTAAGCAGGATTACAAACTTCAAATGCACTGTAAAACGAACCTGTATACAATCTTTCAAAACCACTTAAGTGGCCCAGTGATAGAAGTACCAGCCTTGTAAGGAAATACAGAATATTTCGGAAATCATCCTGCATGTTTATTTATAAGCCATCTGTAATTGCCAGGCAGGAATGAATGAAAGTGCTGGAAAATGTCGACCAACAGAACCCTGTTGCATTAAATTACAGCTTCTCCAGAACAAGAGATGGCCCGTACTGTTTGTTAAGTCTGTATAATTGAGGGGTGTGATTATAGTCTGAGAGTAATATTGACAGGCAAATGAAGAACCCAATAACAGAGACTCTGACCCACATGTAACAGAATAAACCACCAAGGAGAATTAGCAAGGCGAGAAAAGAGCCCAAGTCTTAGCCCTCAATGCCTAGATTCAAACACACAGAAAATAACCACGAGAGGCAGGTAAAACATATATTGAGGGACTCAAGGGCCAGACTGAGAGGGAGAAAAAGCAGTAGAGATGATAAAATGGAATTAGTGTAATTCAGAGATGTGCAAGAAGCATGGCTTGACATCTTAACCTTAAATTAATACCTGAATCTCAGTGATCCTAGGCCTTAGTAGGATGCTAGGTACCTTAAGTATCCTACGATAACTTGAGGCTGGTACCTCTGATGACATTTGAATTTTGTCTCCTTGAGTGAATTGTTAGTGATTCAATGTCAATCATAGGAAGTTTCCAATGTAAGACCCCAGGGATCTCTCCTTGATCCTGGGTTGTTTGACCTTTTTTATCCATGACTTAGGTAAAGGCATAGATGGGATGCTCATCAAATTTGTAGATGACACAATGCTTGAAGGGATAATTAATGCATTGAACACTTTCTGTCAGGATCCAAAAGATTCTTGACAAGCTAATACACCAGGCTGAATCAAGTAAAATGAATTCAAGTAAAGGTTAGATGACCTCATGTTGGATATATTATGATGGGTATTTCTTTCACATATAGGTTGGGCATTGAGGTGCCTTCCAGTTCTCAGGTTCTATGGTTCAGAGTTTCTGGACAATTTGGAGTTTCTACCACAACTTATATTGGTATAGTGACTGAAGGGTTATAAGCCCTTTACAAACTATCTTATCTTATTTGATCCTCACCACAGACTTCCGAGTTCCCAAAGATTTCCAAAGATTATCTCTCTATGGATTATTTCCAGATCAATATACCACCCCTAGTCTCCCTCTTAAGGCCCAACTCCACACCCACTCGCCAATCGGAGCTTTCAAACAATATGTCCCAAAGGCATCTCAAATTCAACATATTTTATAAAGGAGTCATTGTCTTCCTCTCCCCTCTAAAATCCCACTCTTTCAACCTTTCCTGTTTCTGTCCAAGGTACCACCATCCCCTCAATCACCCAGGTTCTCAGCTTCAGCATCATCCTTGACTCTTTGCATTCATGTTCCATGTCCAATCAGGCACCAAAGTCTGGTCATTTTGGCTTCCCTAATATCTCTTGCCTTTGACTCCTTCTTTCTCCTCACACAGCTACTCCCCTGGTTCAGGCCCTCATCTTCTATGGTCTATGCTATGCTATTGCAATGAAAACCCCTGCCTTGAGTTTCTCCTCTCTCCAATCCATTCTCTATTACAGCTGCCAAAGCCATTTTCCTAGGGTGCCAGTTTGGCCACTTTCTTATGTGAAAAACCCTGATGGTTTCCTAGTGTCTATAGGATCGAATATAAACTCCTCCTTTTGGTATTTAAGTCCTTTCACAATCTGGGCCCAGCCTATCGTGTAGCCTTACTACACACTATTCCCCATCCTGCATTCTTCTTGCTATTCTTCAGACATGACACTTCTTCTCTCGTCTCTATGCTTTCAATAGCCTCCTGCAGTCTCACTGCACCATCTTAGAATCTCTTG
Source organism: Gracilinanus agilis (assembly GCF_016433145.1). Classification (NCBI taxonomy): domain Eukaryota; kingdom Metazoa; phylum Chordata; class Mammalia; order Didelphimorphia; family Didelphidae; genus Gracilinanus; species Gracilinanus agilis. Next base: position 811 of record NW_025370434.1, on the reverse strand, counting down.
TTCTCATCAAGTCATACCTAAAATACTTCTTTTTTATAGGAAGCCTTTCCCAATCCCATCAACTCCAAGTTGCCTCCTCTACTTGGTCACCTCAAATTCCCTTCTATTTATTTTGTATATTACTTATGTACACTGTTGTCCCCCCTGATAGAATGTAAGTTCCTTAAGGACAGGAACTATTTTGGAGGTAGCTAGGTGATAAAGTAGATATTCTTGGACTTGAAGTCAGGAAGACCTGAATTCAAATCCTGCCCCAGACACTGCATGACCCTGGGAAAGTCACTTAACTTCCGTCTGTATCATTTTCCTCATCTGTAAAATGGAGATAATAAGAGCGTCTATCTATCTCCCAGGATTATTGCAAGGGTCAAATGGAATAAAACTTGTGAAGTGTTCTGCAAATTATAAAGCAGTATATAAATGCTATTATAAATGCTGCTTTTTGTAGCCTCGGAGCCTGGGGGACTAAATGGCACATAGCAGGCATATGATAAATTCTTACTGATTGACGGGTAGATGGTACAAGTATAATTATCTCCACTTTCCAGAGAAAGAATCAGGAAAAGCTTGCTAGAGTCAGGCCTCTAACCAAAATCTTCTAAATGTTTCAGATAAAGAAATCAAAAGTATCAATAAGCACATGAGAAAGTGTTCTAAATCTCTAATAATTAGAGAAATGCAAATCAAAACAACTCTGAGGTATCACCTCACACCTAGCAGATTGGCTAAAATGAAAGAAGGGGAGAGTAATGAATGCTGGAGGGGATGTGGCAAAATTGGGACATTAATGCATTGCTGGTGGAGTTGTGAA
>NW_025370433.1:0-6158 GCF_016433145.1 Gracilinanus agilis | reverse complement strand
ACCAAGGACAAAAGATTCTGGAGATGAGGCCAAAAAACAAAACCATATATTTCAGAAACCAAAAACACCAAAAACAGAAACCAGGCAGAAAAATATAATTGCTTAATGTTTCTGAAACCAAGCTGAAGAAAGGGCCGAAAAGCTAATCGCAGGGGAAAAAATTATATTCCAGAAAGTGAGTAGGGGAGGAAATTTGTGACCCATGAAGAAAGCAGAGGCAAAATCAGAAAAAATATTTTCTTCTCTGGATGTGAAATTGTCTGGATTAATTTTTTAGCTTTGAATGCAAAGCTTGATGTCAAGTGGAATGTTTGCCTTTCAAGAAGTTATAGAGATGTTTAGCTTCTTCAGATAATGGTGACTCCTTTAATAAGTAGGATATTTAATTCTCCAGAAATAAGATAATACTCCAGAAAGTGATTGGAATACTGGAGGAATGCCTCTGAAATACCTTTTACTTCCATGGAACAAGTGGACTATTTTGATTCTCCAGTAAATGATTGGAATACTTGCACCTGAGAAATACTGGGATTTCCTAGATGGTTATATTTCCAGACACCAAGTGGAATGCTTGCTTCTCTAAAAGTCAGGAGACTGTTTTGCTTCTTCAGACACCAGTGATTCCCAATAGTTCATCCTCCAGAAAATTGGATTACTTGCATCAAGAGAAATACTAGAACCTCTAAGGGTATTTGCATTTCCGGATACCAAGTGGATTCCTTGTCTCCCCTAAAAGACAGTGAAACTTTTTGCCTCTCCAAACACCTGTGACTCCCATAAAGCAAGTAGAATATTTCATTCTCCAGAAAATGATTCGATTATTTGAACCTACTGGGATTTCTTAAGTTGTATTTCCAAGTTGTATTTCTCTAAAAAAAATCAGGAAACTTTTTGCCTCTCTGTGATTCTCCTAAAGGAAGTGGAAAATTTCATTGGATTACTTGCATCAAGAGAAATACTGGAATGTCTTTTGCATTTCTGGACACCAAGTAGGATGTTTGCTTACCTCTCCAAAAGGCAAGGAGAGTTTTTGCCTCTCAAAAGTGGAATGTTTGTTCTCCAGAAAAATGATGGAATTCCTTGCATCAAGGGAAATACTAGAATTTCCTACTAGAGTATTTGTTTTTTCTTGTACATGAAGTGGGATGCTTACCCTTCCAGAAGGTGAATAGATCTTGCCTCTATAGACCTGTGACTCTATAAACAGTTGGAATATTTGATTCTCTAAAAAATCATTGAAATAACTGCATCAAGAGAAATACAGGAATTGCCTAGAATATTTGCATTTCTGAACACTAAATGGAATGCTTGCCTTTCCAAAAGATTGCCTCTCTAGACCTGTGACAAAGTCACAGCAGGATATCTGATTATCCAGATTGTAATAGAAATACTGGAATTTCCTAGAATACTTGTATTTCTGTACATCAAGCAGAATGCCTTGCCTCTCCAGACATCTGTGCCTCCCATAAAACAAGTAGAATATTTGATTCTTCAAAAATTATTGGAATACTTGCATCAAGGGAAATGCTGAAAGTTCATTTCTGGAACACCAAGTAGAATGTGTACCTTTCCAGAAACAAGGGAAAGGTTCTTTGACCTCAGAAATCAAGAAAACTTTTTGCCTGTCTATAAACCTGTGACTTGACTAAAGTAGAATATTTGATTCTCCAGAAAATCATATCACTGATCACGGATTGTTTCTTCACTCATGAAGGAATATGACTGTATATTGAATCAAAGATAATATTAAATTATGGCAAAGCCAGTCAACAAAGGCATCTCTTGGCATCAAGGGAAGTATGGTTTTGTTGCATCAAGATGGGATATAGGCATCATGTGGCATCAAGGGGAATAGTTGAATGATTCCATCTCCAAGGACCAAGACGAAAGCTCATTTGAGCAGAGGGCAACACTTCCAGGCAAAATTTGGATCTCTTGACCATCAAGAGGAATTAGTTTGTTTCCAGGCACAGGTTAATATCTTCCTTTGGAGAAAACAGAATACATACTTCATTGGGTATAAGACAGTATTTACATCTCCATGGGCAGAGTCTCCAGGAACCAAGAGTAATGCAGCAAAAAGAATTTTTGAAAAGAAATTTTTGAAAGAATTTTGGTACCTCCCCCTTGAGGCACCAAAAAAGAATGCCCCCCCCTTCCACCAGGCACCAAGAGGAAGCCAAGAAGAATTTTTTCTCCTTCCTCCAGGGACCAAGAGAAATCTTCCCCCCATCCCACCCCCAGGCACCCAGAGGAATCCTTTTTCCTTTAGGCACAGGATAATGGATTCCTCTGGATAACTTGATCAAGAGGAATATACTTCATTAGGTATCCATGGACTACTGAGAATCCTTGAGTCTCCAGGAACCAAGAATAATGCGTGTTTCTGTAGACATACAAGAGGATCTCCAGACATAGGGCAATACTTGTTTCTCCAGGTACCAAGAGGAATCCTTTTTTCCTCCAGGAATCAAGAGAAATCCTTATTTTTCTTTCTCTAGGCACCAAAAGGAATTCTCTTTTTCAGACACCAAGAATAATTTTTCTTCAGGAACCAGGAGAAATTATTTTTTTCTTCAGGAACCAGNTATTTTTTTCTTCAGGAACCAGGAGAAATTATTTTTTTCTTCAGGAACCAGGAGAAACCCTTCTTTCTTTTTTTTTCCCTACCAGGCAACAAGAATAGTTTTTTTCCTTCCAGGTACCAAAGGAAATCTTTTTCCCCACCTAGACATCAAGAAGAATCCTTTCTTCCTTCCAGGAAACAAGAATCCTCTTTGTTTTTTCTCTAGGCACTAAAAGAATCTTTTTTTCCTTTTCTCACTCAGGCATCAAGAGGAATCCTCTGGGTCTTTAGGCATAGGATAATATCTCCCCTCTGGAGGACTACTTACTTCATAGGTATAGGACACATTTTTACATCTCTTTGCACTGCTGAGAATTCTTGAATCTCCTGGAACCTAGGGGAATGCAGTCTTCTATAGGTAGACACAGAGGGATCTCGAGGCACCAAGAAGAATCTCCCACCTCCATCCCTTTCAGGCACTAAGAGGAATCCCATTTTTTTTTCCCTTCAGACACCAAAAAGGTATACTTTTCACTCCTTTTTACTACAGGGACCAAGAGGAATGCTTTAAAATTTCAGACACCAAAAAGAATCTTCTCCCCTCCTCTAGAAACCAAAAGGAATCCTTTTCCTCCAGGCATCAAGAGGACTTTTTATTTTCTATAGGCACCAGGAAGAAATTTTTTCCCTCAGGACACCAAGAATCACTTTTTATTCTCCAGGCATCAAAAGGAATGCTTTTTTAATTTTTTCCAGGTGCCAAGAGGAATCCTTTTTTCCCTGCAGGGAACAAGAGGAATTTTTTTAAAATCCAGGAATCAAGAGGAGTCTCTTTTTTTCTTATCCAGGAACAGAGGGATCCTCCAGATAAAAAAAGGAATCCTTTTGTTTTTCAGGAAACTTTTCCTCAAGGCACCAAGAAGTATCTTTTTTACCTCTAGGCACAAAAAGGGATGCTTTTTAAATTTTATCCATGTGCCCCAAGAGGAATCCTTTTTCCTTCCGGGGACCAGGAGGAATATCTTTTCTTATCCAGGAACAAGGAAGGATTTTTTTTTTTCAATCCAGGCACCAAAAGGAATCATTTTGTTCTCCAGGAATTGGGAATTTTTTTTAATTCTTCAGAAACCTGGAGGAATCACTTTTTGGCACCAAGAATCTTTTTTTCCTCTAGGCACCAAAAGGAGTACTTTTTTATTCAGACATCAAAAGGAATGCTTTTTAATTTTCTCCAGGCACCAAAAGAAATCCTTTATTCCTTCCAGGGACCAGGAGAAATTTTTCTTATCCAGGAAAAAAGAGGGATTTTCCCCCCCACTCCAAGCACCAAAAGGAATCATTTTGTTCTCCAGGTATTGAGAAGAATCCTTTAAAAAATAAAAATTAAAAAAAAAAAAAAAAAGACTTGTTCAAGCAATAGGGAGAATCCAAGAGGAATTTTTTTTTCCACTCCAGGCACCAAAAAAAAGAATCCTATTTTTTCCCTTCCTGGCATCTAGAGGAATCCATTTTATTTTCTATAGGCACCAGGAGGAAGAATATTCACAAGAAGAATCTTTTTCCTTCTAGGAACCAGGAGAAATCTTTTTTCCACCTTCCAAGTCTAGGAAGAATCCTTATGTTTTCTCCAGGTACCAAGAGAAATCATTTTTTCCCTATGCACCAAGGAATCATTATTATCACTTATCTTTATGGAGCTTAAAACATTGTTGGATCCAAAAAGCTTACTGATCAGGCTGACTTCAGAGAGAGGCTACAGGCAAGCAAGATTTGTGTAAAGAATGCTTAGATATTAGAAAAAGAGGTCTTTGGACCCCCCCCCTCAGGTCTTGTTTTGGAGAAATCTACCCCAAAGCTTGTGTTTGAACTTTCCCATTATAGATGGCCTTACCTAATGTTGAGGATGTTCAGTCGTTTTCAGTCATGCTTGACACTTTGTGACCACACTGGGGGTTTTCTTGGCAAAGGCACTCATTTCACAGATGAGAAAACTGAAGTAAATAGGGTTAAAAGACTTGTCCAGGTCACACAGACATCTATATCTATGGCTACATTTGAACTCAGGAAAAGGAGTCCTACTGACTCCATTCTTGGACCATCTAGCAGCCCAACAACCTGCTGATAGATAAGTACTGCTCTCTAGGAGTATTCTACTGCCCACTTGGGGCTAATCAGATAAAGACATCTCTAGTCCTCAAAGGCATCAAGAGTGCCTTGGTGCCTAAAATATTTACTAACCCAAAAAGTTTGCTTGTAGGTTAAGCTAACCTCAGAGGGGCCAAAAGGAACCCTGATAGTTGTAAGGAATGCTTAGATCCCACTTGATTCTAGTTTTGAGTCCCCTCAAGTTTGGTTTTGGGTTTCCCAAAATAGATTGACTTTACCTGCTAACATACATCTCAAACCACCCTTCTCCTGGAGACTTACCTGCTGCCTAGGTGAGGGCATTTAGGCAAATGGTCTTTCAGCCATCTCTGAGCTTTTCACTGGAAGAAGGTATCCAGACCCCAAGGGAATGCTTGCTGATTCTGACTGGAACTCTAGGCAGGCACACACTAGCTGACCCCATATCCAGGTGGAGTTATTTCCTGTTTCTCATTCCCAATGGAAGACTTTGTCTTGACTTCAAGTTGACTGTTTTCTTCCTCTTGGTGGCAAGTAGATGTTTCTTTTGACTCCAACACAATGCTTGCTGATCTTGAGTGGAATGTTTCCTGTTCCTGGCTGATTTGAGTCTTGACTTGAAGAGGAAGGTTTCTTGCTTCAGAATTCCAGTAGAATGTTTGACTTACAGTGGAAGGCTAGTGTCTTGACCTTGAAAGGAAGGTCTGTCTTCTGACTCCAAGAGGAAGTCTTGGTGATCTTGAAACCAAGTGGTATATTTCCTATTCCTGACTGACTCCCAATGGAAGGCCTCTTGATTCCAAGATGAAGGTGGAATGTTTCCTGCTCCTAGGTCCTATAAGTATGACTTACACTGACTCCCTGACTCCCAGTTCAAGGCCCCTGTCTCCTGACTGACTCCCAGTTGAAGACCTGACTCCAAGTGAAATGGTTCCTCTAACACTTCCAAGTTCCTAAATTCCAGTGGAAGGCAACAAGAGTCAATTAGTCATGGCTCCCAGTAGAAGTTTTGTCTCAAATTCCAGAGGCAATGCTTGTGATCTTGATTCAGAAGTGGGGAAATTCCTGATTCTGAATGCCAGTAGAATCCTGGTTTGACTTTAAGTAGAGCACATGTCTCATCTCCAGTGAGAATGCTTGCTGATTCAGACTCCAACTGAAATATTCTAGGAGTGTCTGCTATCCCAAAGCTCTGAGAAAAGGTTTGTCACTTGACTCCTGGTAGAAGGCTGTCTCTTGATTCCAAGTAGAATTTTTGCTGAACCTTTCTCACAGTGGAAAGGCTTGTGGAAGGTTTCCTGCTTCTGATTCTCAGGCAATTACTTTCAGCTCTTGACTCCAAAGAAATGTTTGTTGATTCTGACTCCAAATGGAAGGCAATTTGACTTTGACTTTAGAGGCAATGCTTTTATGAATACTGAATCCCAGTAGAAGGCTCATGTCTCTTGATTCTAGGAGGAAGGATTGT
>NW_025370432.1:3992-4487 GCF_016433145.1 Gracilinanus agilis | reverse complement strand
CTCTGTCTCTGTCTCTGTCTCTGCCTCTGTCTCTGTCTCTGTCTCTGCCTCTGTCTCTGACTCTGTCTCTGCCGCTGTCTCTGCCTCTGTCTCTGACTCTGTCTCTGTCTCTGCCTCTGCCGCTGTCTCTGTCTCCGTCTCTGCCTCTGCCTCTGCCTCTGCTGCTGTCTCTGTCTCTGTCTCTGCCTCTGCCTCTGCCTCTGCCGCTGTCTCTGTCTCTGTCTCTCCGATCTGTCTCTGTCTCTGCCTCTGTCTCTGTCTCTGCCTCTGCCTCTGCCTCTGCCTCTGTCTCTGCCTCTGCCTCTGCCTCTGCCTCTGCCTCTGCCTCTGCCTCTGTCTCTGTCTCTGTCTCTGTCTCTGTCTCTGTCTCTCCGATCTGTCTCTCCGATCTGTCCCTGCCTCTGCCTCTGTCTCTGTCTCCGTCTCTGTCTCTGTCTCTCCGATCTGTCTCTCCGATCTGTCTCTGCCTCTGCCTCTGTCTCTGTCTCTGTCTCT
>NW_025370432.1:0-3897 GCF_016433145.1 Gracilinanus agilis | reverse complement strand
CTCTGTCTCTGTCTCTGTCTCTGTCTCTGTCTCTGTCTCTGCCTCTGTCTCTGTCTCTGTCTCTGTCTCTGTCTCTGCCTCTGCCTCTGCCTCTGTCTCTGTCTCTGTCTCTGCCTCTGCCTCTGCTTCGGACTCTGTCCGTCTGTCTGTCTCTTTGGGGTTCTGGACTTTCGCTCTCCTTCAGGGTCTCCCCTTCTCCCTCGCAGCCCCTCGGCGTATCTTGAAGCTGATGGCACGGTTGAGGGGCAGAAGCCCAGCTGCCCCTAATCTGTCCCTTGCCGGGGGTGGGGGCGCCTGGTGCCACCCTGCCAGGAGGGGGGGCAAGTGCCGAATCCAGCCTGTTTTGCTCCCCTTTGAGCCTACTGTGCAGCACGGGCGGGGGAGGGGCAGGAAGGTCCCCCTCCTTCCCCCTCCTCAGACCTCTATCATGGAAAGGGGGGCGCAGGAAGCGGCCGGGAGGAGCGCAGCGGCTGGGAGCAGGCCTAGCTCGCAGCCCCCAAGTGTGGCCTGGCCCGCTGCCCTGTGTTCCTTCTCCCCAGCTAGGCTGCCTTTGGCTGGACTCATTTGGTCTCCTTTTCTCTTTCCGCTCTTCATTCCTCTCTCCTCCCTCCCAGCCCCTCCTCCGCTGTGGCTCCCTCGCCGGAGCCGGGGGCAGCCCGGGGAGCCGAGAGAAGCCGCATTCCTGCGGGTGCCAGGCGGCTCCAGGGCTGAGCCGCAGGGCCTGAAGCAGAGCCCCACACGCAGAGCCCCCACTCTGGCCTCTGCCACTGCCCTGGGCCTCCCTCCCAGCTTCCATTCGCCGAGATTCAGGTTCATTCTGCTTGGCACAGACGAGGCCCCTGGGAAAAGCGGCTCCCTCCAGCGCACCCAGCCCTTGGGCCCAGCCCTGCCTCCTTCCTTCGGGGCCTCCCAAGGCCACTCTGCCTCTGGGCCTGTCTGTCACTTTGCTCTGGTCTCTCTGTTTCTCCCACATATCCTTTCCCGAGCGCCCTGGCTCCCACTCTCCCACCACAAGGCCCTCCTCCTCCCGCTGAGCCCCCAGCCTCGGGTGCCAGCTCAGGGGGACCCCTGCTCCTCCCTTCTCTCCCCCTGGGCACCCGCTGCCACGTGTGTCTAGGGAGAGGGGAGAGCGCCACACGCGGGTGGGGCCTCGCCAAGGTCACTTGGCCTTAATCAAGAGACTTGCTTGGAGAGAAGGGAGGCTGCTTAGGGGAGACCCAGTTGGGAATAAGGTTGAAGAAAGATCAGACTCCCTCCAATCCGCACCCCAGCAGCTCCTGGGATGGGGATCTCAGTACCCCTCCCCCTCCGCGGGGGAAGGAGGGAAAAGAAGAGAAGGAAGGAGAAGAGGAGGAGGAAAAGGGAGAGGGATGGAGGGAGAGAAGGAAGAGAAAGGAGAAGAGGAGAGGAGAAAATGAAGAGAGAAGGAAAGGAAGGAGAGGGAAGGGAAGAAAGGGAGGAGGAGGAAGGAGGGAAAAGAGAAGGAAGGAGAAGAGGAGGAGGAGGAGGAAAAGGGAGAGGGATGGAGGGAGAGAAGGGGGGAAGGAGGAAGGGAGAGAAGGAAGAGAAAGGAGAAGAGGAGAGGAGAAAATGAAGAGAGGAGGAAAGGAAGGAGAGGGAAGGGAAGAAAGAGAGGAGGAGGAAGGAGGGAGGGATAGGAAGGGAAAGTAGAAGGAGAGAAGGGAAGGAAGAAGGGAGAGACAAATAGGAAAAAGGAGAGGGAGGGGAAGGCATACGGTTCTCTTTTTCAGTCCTCCGAGAGGCCTGCCCCAGAAAGGGAGAAGCCACCGCACAGATCAGGCCGGAGCAGGCCTGTGAGGATGACCCTGGGCTTGGCGGCATTGGAGAAGGCTGCCAGGGGAGCCCCGGGCTCCTGCCCTCCTGGACTAACAGCCATTCCCTTTTCCAGGCCGTTCTTTGTTCTCTAGAGTTTGGGATCGATGTAGAGCCGGGGTGAGGGGCCATACGGGAAGACCTTTATCTTGGGGAGTCCGAGCCGGAACCACGCCCCGAGCCATTATTTGGCAAGGCCCTGCAGTTTGGTCCAAGCCTTTGCCACCTCAGAGCAGCCAGCGGCCTCGGTCGTGGGCGCAGCCACCTTCCCAGCCTGGGCAGGGGCAGTGGGAAGTCTCGCGAGTGCAGCCCGGGGCGTGGGGGTGGGGGGGAGGGGAGCCTCCTGCAAAGGCCAGCAGCTGGCACTCTGAGTGCCTTCTTCAGCACCAGGCCAGGAAGACTGGCTGTGGCAGAGGTTTGGGGATGACCCAGGGAAGAGCTGTCCACCCCACCCTCTGCCGGCTTTGGGGGCTCGCCTGTCAGCCCTAGTGAATGAGGGCGAGGCCCAGGGCTGGCTGCCCCAGCCCACTCCAACCTAGAGCTGGGCCAGCGCCCTTTCTCCCCCTCCAAGCGGACCCCCCACGCAAGCAGAGGAGCTTCCTCTGGGCCTTGTCCCCCTTCAGACTGGCCTGATTAGCTCAGTATCAGGTGCCGCCCAGCCCCCCACCCAAGCCCAGGGCCAAGCCTAAGGCCCTCTACTTTCCGGGCTGCCCTGGGGACTTGGCTGGGGGGAGCACCCGAAGGCAGGGCCGCAGGGGTGCCGGGCTCTGCGCTCAGCCCCCCGCTTGGCTGCAAGCCTCTTTTTCCCTGCCCGCAGGATTTCCAGGGAGGCGCACAAGGGAGCGAGCTGGGGGCCAGGCTGGCAGGCCACGAAACTCCCCCCGCTGCCCACCAGCCCAGGATGGAGGCCACAAAGACATTCCCGGAAGGGCTCTGGAGCAGCTTTTGGCAAATGACCTGCCAGCCCAAATGGGGGTGCGGGGAGGGCGGGGGATGGGCCTTCTGCTTTGAGGCTCCTGGAGGGGATAAAGGCCGCAGGGAAGGCCGGCCACAGGCCAGGGAGAGCTCAGCTTGCCTTCCCTCCCCAGAAGGAACCCTGCAGCCCAGGAAAGAATCGGGATCCCACCGGGGCCAAGCCGGAGAGGGGCCAGGGCTGTGCCCTCCTCCTGTCCCCCGAGGCCCCTTTGTCCTCACGGCCCAACTAGCCCGGCCCCGGCCCCCTCCCTTCCCCCGGGCCTCCCCGCGTGCCCAGGAAATGAGGAGCCCTCGGCGGCGGCGGCGGCGGCGGCGGCGGCGGCCGGGAGCAGCCTCTCAGCAGCCCATTTGCGGAGCCAAACGAGGGTCTCCACAATGGCTGAATTGGCCCTACTGGCCAGTTTCCGCCGTAACACTCCGGAATCATTACCTCGCGGGCTGGCTCAGGGTGCCATTATCATAATCTGGACGTTTCCAATTATCTGTAATTTGCAAAGATGCACCGGGGCCTGATTACGGCGGCTGTGTGTGTTTTTATCACGCTAACCATCACTAAACAGTGACAGTAATAACCGCTAATTTCGCTGGCGATATAAGAGGTGCTGGGCTGTGCGGGCGAGTTCACACCTGGCTGTGCTCACTCAACCGAGGATGGAGCCGCCGCAGCCCGCCAGCTCCGCGGCTCTGCCGGCCCGCTCAGCGCCAGCGACCCCGCGCCGCAGCGCCAAAGACGCTCGAGGCTCTGGCCCCGGGGGTAAGTGCTCCCTTCTCCAGTCCTTCAGCCTCGCCCGCTGCCTCCGAGCGCAGCCGGGAGGCGCTGGAGCCTCCTGGGCCCTGCTGGGCTTTCGAGCTCCCGCCCGCGGTCCGGAGAAGACAGAAGCCGGAGTGGGGGGGGGGGGGGAGGGGGGGAGGAGAATGGGATCCGAGTCACTGAGGCAGCGGCGGCGGTGCAGGCGAGGAAGGCCAGACTCTGCCCCAAGGCGGTTACTTTCAGAAAACCTAACCTCCTCCCCCTCCTCTTCCTCCTCTTCTTCCTCTTCCTCTTCTCCCCCTCCTCCCCTTCTTCCTCTTCCTCCTCCTCCTCTTCTC
>NW_025370431.1:0-4644 GCF_016433145.1 Gracilinanus agilis | reverse complement strand
TGTGTGTGTGTGTGTGTGTGTGTGTGTGTGTGTGTGTGTGTGTGTGTAGGGGAGGAGGAGAGAGATTCCTGGTGCTCTGTCTGAGATGCCACATGGTGGTCTAGGTAGGGGTTGAGCACCAGGGAGGAAGCTGATGACAGAAAAGGACCAAACCCTTTGCTTCCTCACTCTATCCCAGGCCAACCGTGCCATGTTGGGTTTTTCTAACCCAGCATTAGGTCCCAGAACCTGGGAGAGCAGCCAATCTGATGCCCTCCTTTAACTGAGTTAGAATCCAAGGTCCAGACATGAGAAGGCTATTTGTCCCAGGTTACACAGAGAATTAGTACTGAGGGGGAACTAGAAACCAAACTTCCTGCCTGCCAGACCCAACCTGGTCCTCTATACCCCATGCCACCCAGCTTTGAAACTTTGATACAGCAGACTTTTCTCCAGACTCTGGATCTGCCCTCCAGGTTAGAAAAGAGACAACCTAGGGTAGCAACTGGAAGGCTGAACTTGTAGGAAGGAGACCTGGGTTTCCATCTCACCGGCAAGTATTGGAGTCTCATTTACTGGGTTACTGAAATGGCCAAGTCATTTCACCCCAGTTCCTCAACTGAGGAAATGGTGAGATCATAGACTTAGATCTGGAAGCAATCTCAGAGGCCATCTAGTTCTCATCTCCCACTCCCAGTTTTACAGATGAGGAAACTGAGTCCCAGGGAAGAAAAGTGATTTGCTTAAGATTACACAAGTGGCAAATAAGCCAACTGGAATTTGAACCCAGGACCTTGGACTTTCAAATCAGCAGACTTTCTATTACTCCATGCTACCCTATATAGCACTTCGCAAGTCTGAAAATATAAGATAAATGCTAGTGGCTGTTGTCTTTATCTTCCTCTTCATCCTCATCACCCTTGGTCCAAGGGAAGGGCTCAGGAATGGGGTTTCCTCCTCAGCCCCCTCCTTTGGCATCCTGGGGGATTTGTGGGCCAGAGCCCATCTCCTTTTCTCTGCCAACACAAGAAAGGCTCAGTGACAGGAGGATGAAGGAAGTCTGTGCTATTCACCAGCCACCCACATGCTATCTAAATTCATTGGCAGACAAAGCCATCTCTTTGTCTCTGTCTGTGGCTCCCTCCCTGCCATTCATCCCCTGTGAGATATCGCTTCCAGTGAGCAGAGCCCAGAGAAAGAGAGGGAAGAAAAAAAACAAAACCCAACCCATTTCATCAGGCCCAAGACTTAGCCCCATTGTCAACATGACAACTCATTAAAAAAAATGATTTGTGTATTGTGCGGGTGACATACAGATCTCTATAAAGCCACCTTCCTGGGTGTAATTAGGTTGCATCCAAAGCTGCAACAACTGCAAGGAGAGCTGAGCTTTACCCCTTGTCCCTTAGACACACACCAAGGACTGGAATGGAAAGAGCCCTCTGCCTGGAGTCCCGAGCTCAAAAATGTCTCTGGTCCTGATTAGCCATGTGACCCAGGACAAGTCAGGTCTCCTCTCAGTCTCAGTTTGGGCATCTGCAAAATGAGAGTTGGGCTTCCTTTCTGTCTGCCTTGGTTTCCTCAATTCTTAAATAGAGATAATAATAGTACTTACTTCCCAAGGGGATGATCAAAAGAGATAATATTTCAGGGGTCCCTCCCAGCTCAGAATCCTCTGATTCTTTCCAGGCTCTTGGCACAACATTGTTGTTATTCAATCACTTCTGGCATGTTGGACCCTTCTTGACCCCATTTGGAGTTTTCTTGCCAGTGATACTGGAGTAGTTTGCCATTTCCTTTTCCAGATTATTTTACAGAAGAAATGGAAGGAAACAATGCGTTAAGTGACTTGTCACCCATCTAGGAAGGATCTGAGGTCAAATTTGAACTCAAATCATCCTGATTCCAGGTCTGGCACCCTATCTACTGTGCCGTACTCGCCATTTTTTTCTTTTTCTTTCTTTCTTTTTTTTTTTGAAACCCTTACCTTCCATCTTGGAGTCAAGACTGTGTATTGATTCCAAGGAAGAAGAGTGGTAAGGGTAAGCAATGGGGGTCAAGTGACTTGCCCAGGGTCACACAGCAGGGAAGTGTCTGAGGTCAAATTTGAACCTAGGACCTCCTATCTCTACGCCTGACTCTCAATCCACTGAACTACCCAGCTGCCCCCTTACTCACCATTTTTTGGTACTCTTCATTCTACCCACCATGGCCTATGCTACAACCTGTCTCCTGACTAACTTCCATCTCATAGAATCCCTAGGTTTCTTCACAGTTCAAGTGGCATCTCCTACTGGAGGCTTTTAAAAATATGTCCTTCAGTTGCTAGTACCATCTTCATTGGATTGAACACTGGACTTGGGAGTCAGGAAGACCAGAGTTCAAATTTTGCTTCAGACTCTTATTAGTTGTATGACCTGAGCAAGTCACTTAACCTCTATTTGCCTCAGTTTCCTCATCTGTAAAATAGAGGAAATAATTGTACTCACTTCACAGAGTTGTTACCTTCCTCTTTCCCATTTCCAATAGGACCAAATGAGATGAAGTTGTTTTGCAAACCTTAAAATGCTATATAAATGACAGTTATTGTTATTTTCTTCAGACATATTTGGTAGTTATTTACAAGTGTGTATGTTATTTCCTCCCAGTAGAATGTAGGGAATTTTGCATGTCAGGAAGTTTATTTTCTTTTCCTTTTTCTTTTTTTTTAAACCCTTGTACTTTCGGTGTATTGTCTCATAGGTGGAAGAGTGGTAAGGGTGGGCAATGGGGGTCAAGTGACCTGCCCAGGGTCACACAGCTGGGAAGTGGCTGAGGCCGGGTTTGAACCTAGGACCTCCTGTCTCTAGGCCTGACTCTCACTCCACTGAGCTACCCAGCTGCCCTAGGAAGTTTATTTTGTCTTTTTAACTCCAGCACTCAGGACAGCATCCATCTACCTAATGGCAAATAATAAAAGCTTATTGAACTGAACTGAATTGAATTCTGATTGCCAATGCAGCTCTTCCTTTCAACTCCCCTTCTCTAACTCTTAGTTTCTTCTTCTGTAAAATGAGAGACTTGAAGTATATTTATCTAAAATCATCAGCAAGCCTTATCTGTAATGGAGATATGTTAGAAGCCTTCCCACTAAGATCAGGGGTGAAGCAAGGATGCCCATTATCATCACTACTATTTAATACTGTACTAGAAATGCTAGCAATAGGAATAAGAAAAGAAGAAATTGAAGGAATTCAAATAGAGGAAACAAAGCTTTGCAGATGATATAATGGTATACCTAGAGAATCCATAAAAAAACCTAATCAAAATAATGAGCAACTTTAGCAAAGTTGCAGGATACAAAATAAATCTGCAGAAATCACCAGCATTTCTATTTACAACTAACAACTAACAACAACAAACCTATAGAAAGAGGTTTGAAGATCATAGCTATGATTCCTTCCACCTCTAATCTCTGATGGTCTGGGGTCTAGGACCCTACTGTCTAGCTGAAAAGGAATGTTTCCTCCTCCAACTTCCCAGAATACTTGGCCTGTTTCTCTCTTTTGCATTCAGTCTCACTCTCCTTTATATTGAAGTTATTTGAATATATTCAGTGCATCATATACTAGATTTGGAATCAGAGGATCTGGATTCAAAGCCCACGCCTACTGCTTGTTATTTCCTGCCACCTTGCATAGATCTCATAATCTCTTTGGATCTTGGTGACATAATATGTAAAATGAAGGGTTTGGATTAGATGATGCTCAGATCCTGTCCAGCCTGAAATCTGTAATCCTCAATTCACACTCGAAGGTCCTGAAAAAACAAGCAATCAACAAATTCTTAGTAAGTATTTACTATATGCTGTGCATAAAATACATCAGTACAAGGTAATGAGTCAGTGGGGCACTAGCAGCTAGGGGAATCAGGAAAGGATTCAGAAAGAAAATAATAATAATAATAATAATAGTAGTAGTAGTAGTAGTAGTAGTAGTAGTAGTAGTAGTAGTTGTTAATAAGTGTTTGTTGGATTGAGGATAATCTCAATTTAGGGGGAAGGGGAGTTCAGTGGAGAAGCAAGCCCAAGTTTGACTCAGTCACTTTGAAGCTTGTTCCTAAGCCCAAATATGTTCTCTCTGTCTGTCTATCTGGCTGTGTCTATCTCTAACTCTGTCTCTGTCTCTGTCTCTCTCTCTAACTCTGTCTCTGTCTCTATCTCTAACTCNTGGATTCAAAGCCCACGCCTACTGCTTGTTATTTCCTGCCACCTTGCATAGATCTCATAATCTCTTTGGATCTTGGTGACATAATATGTAAAATGAAGGGTTTGGATTAGATGATGCTCAGATCCTGTCCAGCCTGAAATCTGTAATACTCAATTCACACTAGAAGGTCCTGAAAAAACAAGCAATCAACAAATTCTTAGTAAGTATTTACTATATGCTGTGCATAAAATACATCAGTACAAGGTAATGAGTCAGTGGGGCACTAGCAGCTAGGTGAATCAGGAAAGGATTCAGAAAGAAAATAATAATAATAATAATAACAATAATAATAATAATAATAGTAGTAGTAGTAGTAGTAGTACTTAATAAGTGTTTGTTGGATTGAGGATAATCTCAATTTAGGGGGAAGAGGAGTTCAGTGGAGAAGCAAGCCCAAGTTTGACTCAGTCACTTTGAA
>NW_025370430.1:0-5414 GCF_016433145.1 Gracilinanus agilis | reverse complement strand
CTCTCTCTCTCTCTCTCTCTCATACACACACATTCTCTTGCATTCTCTCTTCTCTTTCCTCTATCATATTTTCTTTTTCTCTTACTCTCACATTCTCTCTTATCTTTTCTCTCTCATATTCTCTCTCTCTTTCCCTCCCTCCCTCTCTTTCTCTCTCACACACACACATTCTCTTACATTCTCTCTTCTCTTTCCTCTCTTACATTCTCTTTTTCAGATATGTGATTATATGCTAGCAACTATGCTATGTGTAAACCATCTCAACCAACCATCTCTGTGTTCAATCTCTCTTTCTCTCTCTCTCTCTCTCTCTCTCTCTCTCTCTCTCTCTCTCTCTCTCTCTCTCTCCAAGTACTAGGTAACCTAACAATGGTTTGGGGAAGAGACCACTGTGAACTGAAGTAGCCAGGGAAGGATTTATAATGGGAATGNCACACACACACACACACACACACACACACACACACACATTCTCTTACATTCTCTCTTCTCTTTCCTCTATCATATTTTCTTTTTCTCTCTTACTCTCACATTCTCTCTTTCTCTTTCTTGTTCTCTCTCTCTCTCTCACATTCTCTTATCTTTTTTCTTTCATATTCTCTCTCTATCTCCCTCCCTCCCTTCTTCCTCCTCTCTCTCTTCTCTCTCTCTCTGTCTCTGTCTGTCTGTGTGTCTGTCTGTGTCTGTCTGTCTGTCTCTGTCTCTCTCTCTCTCTCACACACACACACACACACACATATAAAGTGTATGTACCTGAAACAGATTTCCTGAAGGAGATGATGCCTGAGCTGAGTTTTGAAGGGAATTAGGGATTTCTATGAAATAGAGGTGAAAAAGGACAGCATTCCAGACCATATGGGACAGATAATCTGAAAAGCATGGAGATGGGAGTGGGATATATTGAAGGAGAAGATTGGGTGAGTGACTTTGACTAGAAATTACTCTGTGTGAGCAGCTAAGTGGCTCAGTGAGTCAGACCTGGAGATGAAAGGTCTTAGATTTAAATCTGGCCTCAGACACTTCTAGCTGTGTGATCCAGGACAAGCCTCGTAACCCCAGTTGCCTAGCCTTTACCACTCTTCTGCCTTGAAATCAATACTCAGTATTGGTTCCAAGACAGAAGGAAAGAGTTTTTAATTTTAAAGTAGTTTTCAAAGGGGAATGATGAAAATATAGGCTACAACCTGATTAGTTTTCCAAATGATAATTCAGATGCCATTTCTTTCTCTGTTTACAACTTTATTGCCTCAGTTGTTCCCCAACCTTACCTATTATTAAAACTGTTGCTTTGTTTGTCTTTATCAACGCGGAACAATTCTGGCCCAAAGCTACTCACTCCAAGGTGGTTTGGGGTTTGGGGAATGGGAGTTCTCTTGCTGAGTTTTACCTAGCAATTTGCCACCTGAGCCTAACAGCAGGAAAAACCCCTGGGCCATATAATTCTAACCCTACCCTCAAGTTTACCTGTTCTGGTGGAGGAACACGCAGGGTGCTGAGAACCTGGGACAGTGGGTGACCCCATTACTGTAGGAACTACACAGGAAAAGATGATCTGGAAGGGATGGAGAGAAAGCAGGCCATCTTGGAATTTCCTCCTTAAATAATGATTCCTGATAACTATTTTCTACACTAATAAAGTTAAGAGACCATGATATTGAAATGCAAATGAAGCCAATTTCAAAACTATACAATCTTTCAAAATCATTATATTAGATTTTTTTTTCTTCTAACTTTCATTACATATGGCACTCAACATTCTGCCCTAGTTAAGGCTCTGCTCTCTTATTTCCCTAAGGATCAGTATTTAACTGCAATTATATGATGTGGTGGTTCCAGTGCTGCTCTTGGAGTCAGGGAGACTCAGGCTCAAATCTTGCCTTTGTGTCAAATCGTGATGCTTGCTGTGTGACCATAGAAAAGCCACTTGACCGCTCTTTGACATGTTTTCCTCATCTATAAAATGAGGAGATTGAATTAGTTAGCCTCCAAGGTAATAATTTTAACAATAATGCCATTTATATAGTGCCTACTTCTGCCAGGCACTGTTCTAAGTGCATTACAAGTATTACCTCATTGATCCTCACAACAACTCTGGGAGGCAGGTGCTATTATTATCTCTATTTTACAGATGAGGAAACTGAGGCAAACAGAGGTGTCAAAATTAAAATTAGAAAGAAAACTAGCCACACTCAGAGGAAGAACTGTGGGAGTAGAAACACAGAAGAAAAACAATTGCTTGATTACATGGCCTATTGGGAATATTATTGGGGATGTAGATGCTAAACGATAACTCTAGTTCAACTATCAGTAATATGGAATTAGGTCTTAATCAATGATACATGTAAAACCCAGTGGAATTGTGTGTCAGCTAAGGGGGGGTTTGGGGGGATTGGGGGAGAGAGAAAGAACATGAAACATGTAACTATGGGAAAATATTAAAAATTAAAATTTAAAATTCAAAAAGAAAACATCGATTATTGAAGCTAAAAATTAAAATTAATTTATAGTAACTTCAATATTTATATTTTTAAGATTTATTAATAATCACTAGAAATAAAGGAATAAAAAGGTAATAAAATAAAACCACGTGCCCAAGCTAATCTACCTGTTCAAAAGTCCCACATTCACAGCTGCCCTCATAGGAAGGAAAGAGAGCTAGATACAGAAATCCAACGAATTTATCTCCGGTCTTCTTCAGCCCATAACGATAGGAAGAAAGTGGGCTCCTGGGTAATGTAGTTCAAAAGTACAAGATTTCCAATTACACAAAGGTTAAGTGACTTGTCCAGGGTTACACAGCTAGTAAGTTTCTGAGGCTGAATTTTTTTTAAACCTTTACTTTCCATCTTAGAATCAATACTGTGTATTGGTTCCAAGACAGAAGAGTGATAAGGGTTAGACAATTAGTGTCTAGTGACTTGCCCAGAGTCACAAAGCTAGGAAGTATCTGAGGCCACATTTGAACCCAGGACCTCTCAACTCCACTCTAGGCTCTCTATCCACTGAGCCACCTAGCAACCCTGTGAGGCAAAATTTAAACTCAAGTATTCCTGATTCCAGGCCCAAGTAAATTCTAGCTCTAAAGAATAATGCCACGTTGACCTTTCATTAATTTGTTTCTGCCCTGTTAGAGGATGGGTGGTGGCTTCCTTTTTCCAAAGAGATTGTAACTTTAAGCAAGTATGTTCTGGTAAATGTTTAACAACTAGCTCTCCCCTTGCAACCTTCTCAAAAAATAAAGCATTTTGTATACAATATACTCTCTCTCTCTTTTTTTTAATCCTTACTTTCTTTCTTAGAATCAATACTGTTTATTGGTTCTAAGGCAGAAGAGCTAGGTAATCACACAACACACTTTTAAGTTGACTCTTGTCTTATTCGAATTTTCTCCATCACTCTCTCAAGTCTAGACAAACAATAAAACAATAAATCAAGACCAGATTTGTAGCTCTTGCTAATTTTCTAGGTGTAAATGATCACACTGGAAATTTAACAATGGACTCAAGGTAGCTTAAGACAACTCAGAGTACATCCCTGATTTAAGCCTTCCTTCTCTTTCCTCTTATCCATTTAGATTGGGTTAGGCTGAGAGGTTGGGCCAAGATGGTGGAGAAGGAACAGGACTCCTCCTGATCTCTCTCAAATTCCCCTCCAAAGGACTCTGATATAATACCAGATTTGAGGTAGGTCACTTCTTTGCCCACAAATCTTCAATGAATTCCCCCATGACCTCATGTTATCATACCTTTATGGTCTTATCACAAATTATTCTCCTTTATGCTCTCTATCTTTATCATCTTCCAATGCTCTGTCCCCCAAACACCTCCCCTCTCTCCAGCCTGGTATGGTTTCTCAGGCTGCTATTTATTTCTGAAATGCCCTCTTTTCATTTCCCCAGTGGTGGAATTTCTACCCAATCATTAAAGGTTAACTCAACTGAAAAACTCCCACCAGGAAATTTTCCTTAATCCCCACTCACTTCCCCTTCCCCAAAACTCCCCCTTGAACTCTTGTTCCTCATCTTTCTAATGCATGACCATGAATATTGGAGAATTTTATATCCTATAGAGTATTGCTCTGGGCTCTAACTGTGTCTATCTTTCTGTCTGTCTGTCTGACTGTCTGCCTCTGTTTTTCTGTCTTTGACTGGCTTTCTGGGGGGACTAGGGTAGGACCAGTGGGACTTTGTCCCATTGCCATCCTTAAAATGTTGAAGATAGTTCTCTGATTGCCTAAGTATGGCACCACAACTCCATTCTCTCAAGTAGTTCCACCACCAAGATCCCATTACCATGGTGTCACCCTCAAACCTTCACAGGGTGCCGGGACTGGTATTTCTCAGAGATGGGTCCCCCCTTATTCTAACACAACCACACCATCAGGTGTGGGCCTTCTTGTGGGCTGACTCTCTTCTCCCACTGTTCAGGACTCATCATTATCACTCTACTATATAGAGCCAACCTGAAGATCTCAGGAGGGCAGAACTTTTGTTGCCCACTGAAAAAGACCCTTCACCAGCTCACTCAGGCTAGACTGAGGATTTAATTCTATTTTTCCACGGGGTTCTGACCTTTTTATACTCTTCCTGTTGTCTAGTGTGTTATTAGAATCTGTTACCCTAAAAAAACTATGATTCCAAGCAAAACTACGATCCCCAGCTCCCCACTCTCTTCATGTCCTTACACGCTGACGTAGACAGGATATACATTCTGTGGAGTTCCATCGCTTGTGCTCTTGTCTTCCTGTCACGGTTGTGGTGGAGCCGGCTTTTTGAGCAGGTAGAAAAACTTAGTCACGCGGTTCTATTTTGCTAGCTAATAAACTTTATAATATTGAAGTATTGGATATTAATTTAAATCCTATACTAGTCTCCCAACTCGGACTTTGCAGTAAAGGAGCAACTATTTTGTTGTTTAGTCAATCCAATCCTGTCTGGCTCTTTGTGACCCCATTTGGGGTTTTCTTGGAATCTAGAGATTCTAGAGTGGTTTGCTGTTTCCTTCACTTGCTCATTTGACAGATGAGGAAACTGAGGCAAACAGGGTCAAGTGACTTGCCCAGGGTCCCACAACTAGTAAAGCTCTCCAAGCCCCAAACCTTGGGGTTCTACCATATTGGGAACAAATTAGTAGGAACTTATTAGTAGTTGAATGGGCTGAGTTGAATTGCTTTGAATTTTATGTTTTATTATATTATGTTATATGTAATTATATAATATATTATATACACCGTGTAATATAATTATACATTATTATATAATTTATATTTATATATTTATGTGATTATGTAATATATTATATACATTGTTATATAATTATATATTGTTGTATAAATTATATAATTTATATTCATATATTCATATAATTATATAATATAATGTTATATAAATTTATATATTATGTTTTCTAGAATAT
>NW_025370429.1:750-2434 GCF_016433145.1 Gracilinanus agilis | reverse complement strand
TTGGAAAGTGTTTTGTAGTTGTTTTCATATAATTGCTGTGTTTGTTTTGGTAGACAGATTCCTAAGAATTTTATATTGTCTAGGGTGATTTTAAATGGTGTTTCTCTTTCTACTTCTTGCTGCTCTAGTGTGTTGGAAATGTATAGAAATGCTGATGATTTATGTGCATTTATTTTGTATCCTGCAACTTTGCTAAAGTTGTTGATTATTTCTACAAGCTTCTTAGTTGATTCTCTGGGATTTTTTAAGTATACCATCATATCATCTGCAAAGAGTGATAGCTTAGTCTCCTCCTTGCCTATTTTGATACCTTCAATTTCTTTTTCTTCTCTAATTGCAACTGCTAGTGTTTCTAGTACTATGTTGAATAATAGAGGTGATAATGGGCATCCTTGTTTTACTCCTGATCTTATTGGGAAGGCTTCTAATTTATCCCCATTGCATATGATGTTTTTTGATGGTTTTAGGTATATACTGTTTATTATTTTTAGGAAAGGTCCTTCTATTCCTATACTTTTCAGTGTTTTCAATAGGAATGGGTGTTGTATTTTGTCAAAGACTTTTTCAGCACCTATTGAGATAATCATGTGATTTTTGTTTCTTAGACTGTTGATATGGTCAATTATGTGGATGGTTTTCCTAATGTTGAACCAACCTTGCATTCCTGGTATAAATCCCACCTGATCATGGTGGATGATCTTCTTAATTACTTGCTGGAGTCTCTTTGCTAGTATTCTATTTAAGATTTTTGCATCTATGTTCATTAGGGAGATTGGTCTGTAGTTTTCTTTCTCTGTTTTTGATCTCCCTGGCTTTGGAATCAGTACCATATTTGTGTCATAAAAGGAATTTGGTAGGATTCCTTCTTTGCTCATCATATCAAATAATTTGTATAGTATTGGGATTAGTTGCTCTTTGAATGTCTGATAGAATTCACTTGTGAATCCATCAGGCCCTGGCGATTTTTTCTTAGGGAGTTCTTTGATGGCTTGTTCAATTTCTTTTTCTGATATGGGATTATTTAGGTAATCTATTTCTTCTGCTGTTAATCTAGGCAGTTTATATTTTTGTAAATATTCGTCCATATCTCCTAAATTGTTATATTTATTGCCATATAATTGG
The DNA here is from genome assembly GCF_016433145.1 of Gracilinanus agilis. Lineage (NCBI taxonomy): Eukaryota > Metazoa > Chordata > Mammalia > Didelphimorphia > Didelphidae > Gracilinanus > Gracilinanus agilis. The sequence continues at coordinate 1,312 of NW_025370429.1, read as the reverse complement.
GCAAAATAGTTTTTAATGATTGCCTTAATTTCCCCTTCATTAGAGGTGAGGTCTCCCTTTTCATCTTTGATACTATCAATTTGGTTTCTTCTTTCCTTTTTTTTATTAGAGTAACCTGTACTTTGTCTATTTTATCTGTTTTTTCAAAGTACCAGCTTCTAGTCTTATTTATTAATTCAATAGTTCTTTTACTTTCGATTTTATTAATTTCTCCCTTGGTTTTTAGTATTTCTAATTTAGTTTTCATCTGGGGATTTTTAATTTGCTCGCTTTCTAATTTTTTGAGTTGCATGCCTAATTTATTGATCTCTGCCCTCCTTAATTTGTTAATATATGCACTCAAGGATATAAATTTCCCCCTGAGTACTGCCTTGGCCGCATCCCACATAGTTTGGTAGGATGTCTCATCATTGTCATTTTCTTCAATGAAATTGTTGATTGTTTCTATGATTCCTTCTTTGACAAATTGGTTTTGAAGAATCATATTATTTAATTTCCAATTAGTTTTTGATTTTCCTGTCCAGGTGCCCTTACTAATTATTATTTTTATTGCATTATGATC
>NW_025370429.1:0-651 GCF_016433145.1 Gracilinanus agilis | reverse complement strand
AACTAGTATGGTTTTACTATCTATTTCCTTCTTGAGCTCTGCCAGTTTATCTTTATGAATTTGGGTGCTATGCCACTTGGTGCATACATATTGAGCAGTGTTATTTCCTCATTGTTTATACTGCCTTTAATCAGGATGTAATGACCTTCCCTGTCTTTTTTAATCCTATCTATTTTTACTTTGGCTTTGTCAGAAATCATAATAGCCACTCCTGCCTTCTTTTTCTCATTTGACGCCCAGAAGATTTTGCTCAAACCCTGAACCTTAAACTTGTGTATGTCCACCTGCCTCATATGTGTTTCTTGTAGACAAGGAAGGGGGCCTAGCAGTACCAGATATTAAACTATACTATAAAGCAGCAGTCATCAAAACAATATAGTAGTGGCTAAGAAACAGAGAGGAGGATCAATGGAATAGACTTGGGGTAAATGACATCAGCAAGACAGTGTATGATAAACCCAAAGAGCCCAACTTTTGGGACATGAATCCACTATTTGACAAAAACTGCTGGGAAATTTGGAAAACAATATGGGAGAGATTAGGTCTAGATCAACATCTCACACCCTACACCAAGATAAATTCAGAATGGGTGAATGACTTGAATATAAAGAGGGAAACTATAAACAAGTTAAGTGAACACAGAATAGTTTA
>NW_025370428.1:0-5952 GCF_016433145.1 Gracilinanus agilis | reverse complement strand
GGAGAGGGAGAGAGAGAGAGAGAGTTTTAAATGGAAAGAGAGCAACTAAAAGTTCCAATCACATCACTCCTGGTCACATCTTGCATTTCTGCACCTAAACACCATCATGCTTTTAATGCTATGGCATAAAAGTTACTAGAAAGAAGAAACTAGGTCCACAAGATACTCTAGGATTGGATGTTCCATTTCTAGAACCTCAATCTTTGACCAACTTCCCTACTTATAGGCTATATCTCCTTCTTCCCTGGCTATGAGACCAGATTTGATAATCATTTATATATTCATTAGGAAAAAAGCAAAGAGTGGAAGATGAGATAAAAATGAATTTTCTCCTTGTAAAGGATTTTTTGAAAGAAGGAAGTAGGGGATGGATGAATCCTAGGTTGGAAATGGTATACAGATTTCAATCACTCATGATGTCTTTGTACTACTAATTGGAAGGTGGTCAAGTGGGATGAAAAATTTTAAAAAGTCATTATTAGAGGGGCAGCTAGATAGCACAGTGGATAGAGCATCAGGCTGGGAACCAAGAGGATCTAGGTTCAAATCCAGCCTACGACACTTCCCAACTGGGTGATCTTGGACAAGTCACTTCACCCCAACAGCCTAATCCTTTACTGCTCTTCTGCTTTAGAACCAATACTTAGTAATGACTCTAAGACAGGAAGGTAAAGATTTTTTTTAAAACCATTAGATTTGGCAACTAAGAGATCAAAGAGACAACGTTGGAGCCAGTAATTTCAGACAAATGATGAATTCAGAAACCAGACTGCAGAGAGTTCAGAAGCACCCCAGGGAAGCACACTTTTTTTGCCTTGTGCAGTGGCATAGGGCTTGTCCCAAGAAAAACAACAACAACAAAAAATCCTATTTACAGCTCAGAGGGAGGGGGCTGAAAAAAATGACTTCCCTACTGAGATTTGTTTACTTGACAAATAACAAAAATTTTTAGCTGCAGGGCCCCAAATTAAAATTATATTATAAAAAGTCAGGTTCTGCCTAAAATATGTATCTGCTCTTATCACTGACTAGAAGCAGCATCACTAGCTTTCTGGATCAATGTTAAGCAGATTCAGGTGATATTGTCTCCTTCGCAATGAAGATCCTCAAACTAAAAATTTATGAGTGGCAGCTACTGGAGAAACCTCCAATATCTAACCAGTAGAAATAGTTGGCACATAGTTCTAACAAGCTATAAGAAATGAAGGGGGGCTTCCATAGAGAGAGTGAGAAGAAAGTCACCCTCTGATTCTCTGGATATCTTAAGGAGATGAGCAGGATGTTAATGCCAGACGAATAATTTCAAGTTCTTGCCGAAGGACCTACCACTGATGTATTAATGACTTTCAAGTGATTTGAAGGTGACCTCTAAGTTATCTGGAGGAAAGGTGAATAATTCATAAGTTCTTAATGGTAATCACTAGGCAAGCAGGTGGCACAAAGAGTGGATAGGGGACCAGGACTGGAATCAAGGAGACTCATTTTCCTGAGTTCAAAGCTGACCTCTGACACTTACTACTGTGTGACTCTGGGCGAGTCATTTAAGCCTTTTTTGCCTCAGTTTTCTCATCTGTAAAATGAGGTAGAGAAGGAAATGGCAAACTACTCCAGTACCTTGCTAAGATAACTCTGAATGGGGTCATGGAGAGTTGGAAACAACTGAAACAAATGAACAAAAACATCACCAGTAAAGAAGCTTCTATTGCCCTACATGTGCATAGAGTCATTTTTTAAATTTATTTTATTTTTTTTAAACCCTTAACTTCTGTGTATTGGCTCCTAGGTAGAAGAGTGGTAAGGGTGGGCAATGGGGGTCAAGTGACTTGCCCAAGGTCACACAGCTGGGAAGTGTCCGAGGCCGGATTTGAACCTAGGACCTCCCGTCTCTAGGCCTGGCTCTCAATTCACTGAGCTACCGCATAGTCATTTTAAAAATAGAAGGCATACCTGGCCTAATATACTAAGGGCTGGATTTGGAATTGGGAAGATCTGAATTCAAATCTGGCCATTTAGTAATGCTATAACCCTACCTAAGAATCTTCAATTCTTGGAAACTCAGCATCCCCAGTATAAAACAAAATAATGTGGCACAATGGAATAAACACTTGAACTGGAGTCAGAGGTCTTAGATTAAAATCCCAGCTCTCCCTCCTTTTACTATGTGACCTTATTTAAATCATCCCCACTTCTCCCCAACTGTTTGCCTCTGCAAGGAAGAAAAGGCCAGTAGAGGCTAAGAAGTATTAAAAATTAGAAACAGATTTGATGTGAGAGTGGGAGTAATCTTTTGGGAAAAATGGCAGGGGTGTGCTCTATGGCATATATAAATGGGCTAGGTGGTCTTGACGAGGAGAAAGGACAGTTCTTTTGAAAGGAGTTTAAATGGGGCAAAATAAGTAGGACTATTTTGATACCTGAGGAAACAAACAGTTGGGGAGAAGGAGAGAAGATTTAAGCAAGGGCACACAATGGCATTTTGCAGAACAAGTCACCCATTAAGAGATGCCATGCCCATAGAGCTCAGTTACTAAATTAAATTGTAGAGAAAACTACAAAAGAGTGATAAATCCAGGAAAGATGCTTTTTGCAGGGAGAGTAATAGAAGGCTCCCATAAGAAAAGGGAAGACCTTGCCTTGGACCTAGTATGTATGCCTTTGGTTCATTGAAGAACTATTTTGCTACTATTGTTTATGCTACATTTCAGTAAATTTCTTAGAGTTAATCACATCAACTGGAAATTAAAAAGGGACATACATGGCAGCACATGAGCTACAGTTTTAGGAATCAGGATGCATCAACTACCTGGAACCTGGGGTGGTCATCCCTTGGGTGATTCAATATGTGAATGCAAGTTGGGATGGAGCAGTAGCCTATGGAGGGCACTAGAGTTGTAATGATGAAGCCAAGCCCCAGAGAAGAGTTGAGAAAATGTCCCTGCTACTGACACTGCAGGGGATGGAATGTCTGGTGTGAAATATGGCATATTCAGGTCTAAATTGGTTTAGCTAAACTGTTTTTTGTTTGTTTGTTTTGGAAATCTCTGTTATAAAGGTACTTTGTCTGGGTAGGGGAGATGAGAGGACCATATTCAGAAATGAATGTGCTAAACAAGAAAAAAGAAAAGAAAAAGAACAATTTTTAAAAGGAAAAGAAAATATTCCTAGCTTTGCTTTTGTATAGTCCTAAATACTTTCAAAAGTAAATTTTCAATAGAAATATTTCAATAGAAAATACTTTCAATTCAAATGAAATACTTTCAAAGTACTTTGATTCTATTTGGTCCTGTCTTATTTTTGCTTTCTTGCACTAGAAAATTTCATTTTTACGGAATGCAAATAAGCCCTAGGATTCATTTCAGATTTATGAGAACTAGTATGCAAAGGTAATAATATCCTCTTAGAAGCATCACAAATGGGTTGTGATCATCACCATGGTTCTGTGAGGGAGTCAGAGAAGACCACAGGCTAGAGACACTCACAAAAGTGGTAGCCTGGGGGCTTGGGATCAGGGCAGGGAAATGCCCCAAGAATTATCTCTGGCCAGAAACCCCTATTATCTCCCCCAAGTTCTTCCTGTTCTGAAATAAGGTCACTGTAACTTAGAGGAAAGACAGACCCCTAGGAGAGAGAAATCTGCAGTTCTTTAGCAGTAAGAGACCTGTCGGGGGACATCTTACTGGAGAAAGTCTTCACTAATAAGTTTCCCTTTTCTTGCTCCATTAGGATGGAAACAAAATGGGAAAAATATAGAAAAATCAATAGGGAAGATGATTATGGGAAAGAGGTGAATCTTCACTTGGCTAATATTTCTTATTTAGTATTTCTTATATTGCTTAACGTCCTTGGGTCCTAGTCTCTTTAAAATAATGCGATTGTGCTAAATGACCTTTGTGCACTCATCCAACTCTATGTGGTCCCGTATATGATTCTAGGTTTGTTTCTTGTTGGGGTTTTTTTGTGTGTGTTTTTTTATTTTTTTCTCTTAAGAGAAAGTTTACAGCATTTTTCATGAATTATGCAGCAATACCAGCAAACCGCCAGCAGAGGGAGCTAACGGATAGCAAAAGAAGAACGTTACTTGCTTTCAGATCAGGAGTTAGAGAGTATCCTAGAGTAGCCTGAATATTTAAGAAAGTATTTTGGAAATGCGCCTTGTCTACCTGAGGGGAGGTGGGAGGAGGGGAGAGAAAGTACAGGAATTATTTAACCATGGAAACATTTTCTTAATTATTCAATTAAAGAAAATTAAAAATAATTTGTTTTTATTTTGTTAAATTGTTATTTATTTTATTAAAAGCTTAGGAGTCAAGAAGGTCGGGAAGCAAGCTGTCCTCAAGCCCTTTGGGTGGTCTGCCACATGCCAAGTAAGTTTAAGAGGAGGAATCCGAATAAGAGCCTCCCTGGCTGACAATGTCATTTCAAAAAAGTCTGATACTCCTGAATTTATATCTATTTCACAAATCTGATGCAGGTCTGAATGGATTTATTTAGCTGAACCAAAGGAAAGAAGTTATCTTCATCTGATAATCTCTAGAAGTCTTTTTCAGATTCCTAATGCAATCAGGAACAGGAAACTTCCTCTTTAATGCAGGTAGAGAGAGAAAAGAAAACATTTGCAACAGAAAAACAGAAGGGTCAGTTCAGTCTAGTGGACAACAGCATCCATCAGGGAGATGTAGGGGTCTGGGCTCCTGACCTTGTTCTATGACCTTGGGTAAGTCATTTGAAACTCTCTCAGCCAATTTTTTTCATCTGCCAAATGAGAAGACTGGACTGAATTTATTTCCAAGGACTCTTCCAGCTCCAACATTTCTGGTTTGCTTTGGGGCTGTCTGTCATGTGCACACAATAACAATGAGAACACACACAAGGACACATGTTAAACTAAACACACCCATTTATATGTTAGCGAACTTGAGAAAAGGGACATCTTATGAATGAAAAACACAAGGCAAAAGGGACTTTAGAATCATTCTTCTTTTACCAAGTTTAACTGCTCTGAGGTTCACTTTCTTCTTCTCCAAAGTAAAATGTGGATAATAATACATCCATTAATTCTATCTCAGAAGTTTATTGTTGACCTTGAAATGGTAGAGAAATATTACTACAAAGGCAAAATGACTTTAGAATGGCTGATTATGTTCCTTTCCCACCATGAGGGAATTTGAAGCATTTAATAGCTTTCCTTGTTCCTTTGGTCTTTAAATATACAATTAATCCATCTTTGTCTATCTTCTTTAATCAGTTAAATTGGTTCTTTTAGAATGAGTTCATTCATTCTTATAAACTCAAGAATGTAACTTTACATTCTATAAAATAAGAAAGAGATATCTTAGCCAAATCATTAGTGGAGATCACCGAGGAGGGGAAGAATCCCAAATTTCTTAAAAGTAAAAAAAAAAAAAAAAAAAAAAAAAAAAAAAAAAAAAAAAAAGCAACTTATTTGTGATACTTCTAAGAGGATATCACCTTTAGATACTAGTTCTCATTCATTTGAAGTGAGTCCTAGGGCTTATTTGTACTCCTTGAAAATGAAATTTTGTCTTGCAAGAAAGCAAAACTCATATGGGACTATTAAGTTAGCCTTTTCAAAGAATAAAAATAATGGCTGATGTTTCTCAAGTGCTTTATGATTTACAAAGTGATGTATATCACATATATCACTTTATTTGTGTTTATTTATATAAGTATTATGTTATATTTACATAAATATAAAATATATAAACTTAGCAGCAAAGCATTTTTACTAGAGAAAATTTCACTAAGGAAAAAGAATTTATAAAGTATTTTATTATGATATCGCCTACAATTATATTTTATATCTTTAAATTCCTGTGATATTTAGATTTTTTACTATTTTGTTTTTTATTTTCATTATAATAAAATAATAAATGTATTAACTTTCCAGTTTAAATGTATATTAATGTTATCTAAAATAATATTAATTAATAT
>NW_025370427.1:0-9003 GCF_016433145.1 Gracilinanus agilis | reverse complement strand
GAAGGAAGGAAGGAAGGAAGGAAGGAAGGAAGGAAGGAAGGGAAAAAAATTTCTGATCCTGGACCTTTCATACCTTCTATCTCCATAGTCTTCTTGCCCCAACACTTTAGTCACATGATGTAAAATGCTAGTGTTAAAAATTAATTTTAGGAATAATAGAAAAGTTAAGCTTAGGTAAGTAGGAAGATGGGTCAGATAATTAGAGACATAACTGGAATTGAAATCCAGGTCAGAGTAATAGAATCAGAGTTGTAAGAGACTAATGATGGTGTGGTTCAATCCTTCTTTTTCTGAATGGGGAAATTGATTGCCAGATAAGTTAGATAACTTGCCCAAGTTCATATCTAGTANAGGAAATAAGGAAGGAAGGAAGGAAATAAGGAAGGAAGGAAGGAAATAAGGAAGGAAGCAAGGAAGGAAGGAAATAAGGAAGGAAGCAAGGAAGGAAGGAAGGAAGGGAAAAAAATCTTCCTGTCCTCTGCCCCAGCTCTGACTTTAGAAGATGACTGTATTCTTGGTCCCTTGAAATACCCAAGGATCTGGCAATTTCTGACATCCGCTTCCAAACTGTCTCTTCTCCCAGAAACCCCAAGCCATTTGCTATTTTAGAAATTAAATACAATGGCATTTTAAAAAGCCATCAGGCTAAGAACACACAACATACCTATCTGGTGGAGGAAGCCAAGTTATTCTTGAAAACCAGTTCTCCCTGAACCCAGCAAAAACATCCCAGGATAATAGGAATGCTCACACTAGATGAACCCAAACATATTACTGTAGTAACAATTGACAGTAAGGAGTATATTACAAGTGCCATTGGCAGGCTCTGGGAGAATCCCTGGATGATGGAAGGGGAGTGGCAGAGAAGGAGAAAATTCAGAATTGATGGGGAAGATGGTAGGGGGAACCAGCCGCCTGCTAAAAGAAAACCTTTGATAATCAGAGAATTCTCCTCTTTCTTCTGCCTACAGTTACCTTCTGGTGAAACTGCCGCCATACATTTAGTTCTCTGTAATATTCTCAGCTCTAGTAAGATCAGAGAAAATGATTTATTCCACCCCCACTCCTGCTACATCAGAGCACCATCCTATGGGACCCCGGATTTCTAAATCGCTTTCGGCCATCTGATATTGCAGTGATGTAGCTTTGCCTAGAATAAACCAGTAAAAAAAAATCAAAATAATTACATTAATGCTGGGAATCAAAGTCTATTGACTTTCCCTTGAGGTGAAAAAAAAACAAAAAAAAAAACTTGGGTACCAAAGTTCCCAAGTTATTTAAGGATACCACTGCTTTTCTCCCCCTGCTACATGTCAAAGTAACTTTTAAAAACATCTTTTCAATAAAAATGATGTCTTCTGAGGCTCTTCAATTCAAAAGTCTATTTATTCTCTCCTTTAAATACAAACTAGTATTTGTGAAGATCTCTCCTTATAACCACCTCCCACCTCCCATCTTTAGACTGGGGCTAGGCTAGGCTATCAGTCCCTTCCTCCCTGGCCAATGGCCAAGACAACATCCCCCCACTGTTCCTGTCCTCCTCTCAGCTTCCCCTGGGGAAAAGCTGCTTAACTGGATGTTCTCCCAAAGCAAGGGAAATACCACCCGCTCTTTGGAGCTTGTAACTTGTAGTTATAACACTCATTACCGGTCTGAAAATCTGTAACAACTGTTTTCCCTTATGTTTCTAACTGCTTTCTTTTCACTTATGAGTAATTCCTCACAACACTCGGGTGAGGGGGTATATATTAGCTTACCCACTTTGTGGATGGGTAAGCAGAGACAAAGAAAGGGCCAAGGACTAACCAAGGGACACTCAAAAACCAAACCTTTCCCTCTCCTGCCTTTAAGATCACAGGACTGTATATTTCATGCAATTACACATGTAAAATCTGTATGAGATTGTTTGCTGTCTCTGGGAAGGGAGAGGAGAGGGAAGAAGAGAGGATGAGAATTTGGCTCAAACTTAAAAAAAGGTTAAAAGTTGTTTTTTTTTTTCATGTAGTTGATGGAAAAAATGAAATTTTAATTTAAAAAAATCACAAAATATAGAAATATAAACGTGGGAGGAGGTCAAAGGGAGCTCAGAAGCTGTTTTGGTTAAATTCTTTCACTTTATGAATAAGGAAAATGAGGCTCCCAAACTTCAGTGACTTGTAAATAATAAAGAGTCAGAGTCAGAATCTGAAGTTGGGTCCTCTAACTTCAAGTCTGTTGATCTTCCTATTACACTGTTTGTTGTTGTTCAGCTATTTCAGTCATGGCCATTTCGTGGTGACCTCATTTGGGATTTTCTTGGCAACAATACCAAAGTGGTTTGCCATTTCCTTTTCTAACCTATTTTACAGATGAGGAAACTGAGGCAAACAGGGTTAAGTGACTTGCTGAGGGTCACACAGCTATTAAATGTCTGAGGCTGGATTTGAACTCAGGAACATGAGTCTATTCCTGACTCCAGGACTATCACTCGCCATCTAGTTGTCCCATCATTATACTATGATGCCTCTTAAAGAAAACACTGGAGTTTTGTTCTGCATTTCATTTGTTCATTCAATAAATGATGAATAATTATATTTGTGATAACTCTAAAGAGAAACAAAGACCTAGATCTGACTCAGACTAGTATTTACCATAGCGTCTGGCACAGAGTAGACACTTTATTGATTGACTAAAGAGCTTATACTCATGCAGGGGAGAGAAGACACATTCTCACAGGTATACAAGAGAAACGCAAGGGTCAAAGAATGGTATAAATAAAACATCATCACAATTTTTAAAGGTGAAAGGCTGCTACAATGTGGGGTAGATAGTAGTAAATCAAGCCACATTTGTTAAGAATTGAAAGAAGAGTATAGAACATAACTTTGGGGAATTTCCACATTTAGGACTCAGAAGAGATAATCCAGTGGAGATGAGGGGCAGTCAGAGAATGGAAGATAACCAGGAAAGTTCAATGTTCCAGAAGACAAAAAAGGGAAGTTCTGTCCAGAAGGAATGGGTGAAAAACAGAAACCCAAACTGGGAAGAAGTCAAAAAGGGAGAAGTGCAAAGGGAGAAAAGGTCCCTGGACTTGGCAAAAAGGAGATGAGTGTTGATCTAGGGGAGTGAATCAGGATTGTGGTGAGATTCATAGTGTAGGAGGGGGCGGGGCATAACAGTTTTGCAGGCTTTGGCTGAGTTCTAATGTCACTTAGGAGTTTAGAATCTTGGGGAAAAGTTCAGTTGGACCTGGGAACTAGTGGAGCTGAGCTCCTTCTTTTTTTATTATTAGACATTTATTAATATTCGTTTTTAACCTGTTTACATACTTTATGCCCCTACTTTCCCCTTCACCCCCCTCTCTTCCCCCACCCATGGCCAACGCACATTTCCACTGGTTGTAACATGTGTCCTTGTTCAGGGTCTATTTCCCATTCATGTCCTCCTCAGTCCATGCATTCAAGCAATTGTTTATCTTATATGTTTCCTCTCCTGCAGTTCTTCCTCTGAATGTGGGTAGCATCTTTACCATAAATCCCTCAGAGCTGTCTTGTGTCATTGCAGTGCTGCTGGTACAGGAGCCCATTACATTTGATTTTACCATAGTATATCAGTCTCTGTGTACAATGTTCTTCTGGCTCTGCTCCTTTCGCTCTGCATCACTTCCTGGAGGTCTCTCCAATTTGCATGAAATTCCTCCAGTTTATTATTCCTTTTAGCACAATAGTATTCCATCAACCGCATCTTGAGATTGAAACCTTAGCCTAGCTTTGCAGTTTTTGAGATTTGTTAATTTAGATAAAACCTTTGAATCTACCTACCCTACCTTATTTCCTACCTCCATTCCCTTACCTGAATGTCTGAGAGAGTGAATAGGAGAGTGAATCAGAGAGTTAGTTTAAATCTGTGAGAGTCTAGTCCTACCCTTGAAACAAATTATTTATTGAGTCTTTGTATCCAAATTCCTAAACCCTTTTGATTTCAAAATCACCCTGAGAGCTGAGTAAAGGCAGGTCCTTTCTCAATCTCATTCCTGCTTCCCTTCCCCCACCTGAGGTTTCTCTTTAGTGGCTGTTCAGGCATCCTGGATCCTTTTACCCTGACAATTAATCCTGAGAAGACAATAAACCCCTTTGTGTTTAAAACAGACCTTTTGTTACTTCATTAGTTAATTAGTAAGAAAAGGGAAGAAGAGGAATAGAATCAACATACTCTGGGTTTGAGGGAAGCCAGGTATCCCTCTTGAAGGAAGTGTAACTTCAAAACAAGTCCCTTCCTGTGATATTAACTAAAGCCTGTAGTTAATTTCAATCAGTCTATTTCCCTTCAGTGTTTGTCTTTAGCCTAAGTCCCAGTCCGTATTCCTGCTGCTGTTTGCCTGCTTAGATTAATTCATCCTCTCCCTGGCAATCTTTGTTACCTCAGCGTTATACTCCCTGAACTCAGACATTCCCTTATTTCCTACCACCTCAACTACCATCCTTCATCCTTGAACCTTCCTCATCCATTGCCTTAACTTCCCTACTACCTAGTCTAATCCCTTGATTACCTCCAGCCTTGGGTCCTTGCCTTGTCTTATTCCCTCATCCTACCAGTTACTACCCCTAGCCTCAGCCTCATATTATTATCCTGCATCTCTCTATTATATCCTACCTAATCCCCATATTACCTCCTTTCCAAGTCCCTTATAACATCTTTCCTAAATCACCTATAACAATAGTCAAAATGCCTGCTGGCTATTCCAAACAATCAGACATTTTCTCTGGCTGTCCCTACCTCAAACCTGGAATGCTCTCCTTCCTCCATTCCAACAACTGACATCCCTGATCTCCCAACTAGAATCCCACCTCCTATAGGAAGCCTTCCCCAGCCCCTCTTAATTTCAGTGCCTTTCCCTCTTAATTATTTCCCATTTATTCTGTATGTTTCTACAGCATTGTTCCCTTTTTGTCTCTCTCAATAAACTGTAAGCACCTGGAGGACAAGCTAGGTCCTTTTGCTGCTTTTTGCAAGCCCAAGGCATAACACAGAGCCTAGCTCTCAGTAGGCTTTTAATAGATATTTATTGACTGAAAGAAGGAGACTAGGAATAAACAGCTCATTCATTCAGGAAGTAAGGCTGCAAAATCAAAAGAAGGAGGAGAATTAGGCTTTTGTTTGGGGCTGGGGTGGGGTATTGTCAAGCAGAATTTTTTTTTTATTTTTCAAATTAATGGAGTTGAGTCCAGAGGGAAAGGGGGAAAAGTCAATGGAAAGGAAGGAATTGAATATGCTAAGGATGGAAGCAAGGGAATGGTGCACAAATCAGAGGAATGAGCCCCAGTGGGGAGCTGTGTGGTGAAGGGGCTAAGATGGTGGGCTCTGGTATCTGGCTCAGGTTGAACAAGATGGGCACTGGATGGACTTGTATGCCAAGATGGTCTCTCTGATGTTTTTTCTTCCCAAAAGGTTGGATGGATCCTATGCTACCAATAGTGAGGTACAGTGGAAAGAATGATCTTTCTTGGTCTTTCCTAAATTCATCCCACTTTGGATATTTATTAGCTGGGTGACTTTGGATAAGTCACCTAACCTCTGCCTGCCTCAGTTTCCTCTTCTCTAAAAAGGGGATAATAATAGTATCCACCTCCCTCCAGATTGCTGTGAAGATCAAGTGAGATAATAATTGCAAGGTGCTTGGCACATGCCTGGTATATAGTAAATAATATAAAAATATGAGCTGTTCTTTTTATTATTGTTAATGCTCATTTTCCCTAGAATCTCAGCATTAGAAAAGACCTCAGAGACCACCTAGTCCAATTGAATCAAAATTCCTTTAACAAAATTCCAGCAAGCAGCTTAGTTGAAGACCTCCAATAACAAGGACATCTGCCTCTCCTGAGACAAACCAGCCCACTGTAGGGCAGCTCTAATTGGTCGAGTCTTTCTTATTGTTGGGAAAGGTTGCCCTTTTTTTCCCCTACTTTCACCCACTGGTCCCAGTTCAGCTCAGGAGAGTCAAATGGAAGAACCTGCGGAGAAAGTAGAAAGAGAAAATAATACCCTCCAAAAGAGAAAGAACTCTCACGTGAACGTTTCACTGAGTTTTTTTCAGAGAAGAATGTTATCCAGGGTGAACCCTAAGTGAGAATATGCTAAGCACACTTCATTGCTCTCACACCAGATGACAACAGATAAAAAAAATATATATTCACTTAAATCAAGGAAGCAAGCTGCCTCCATTCTATAAGGAATATGCATATATGTATTTATACAGAGCATTTTGTAGACTTAATTTGAGCACAGAAGTGGGTCAGGCATCACTTTCTTGGCATGGTGGCGGATAATAAAGTGTGATGAAAGAGATATTGGGAAAGCAGATAACTCAATGGAAACTGGCAAGACATTTTTTAAATACTTAATCATCCTCACCTACGTCTTCTCTTTATCTGCACATTTTGTACTTAGCATTTCCAGATGCAACACTCTATGCCCCGGTTGTGTTTACTCAAAAGCTACAATAAACATGACTTTTTATTAAATGCAAATGTCAGTATGAAGGAGAATTAACTATTGACTTTATACAACCTCCCATCAGTTGGAGCATCAAAATGCCAAGCAGGAGGTGGGATTTATTAGATGGGTTTTGATCAGAAGCACACCTGAAACACAATGGGGCACCCGAACTGGCAACCAGGTAAAGCCACAGGCAGCTAAGATGGAAATTCAGCTACTACTGGGGGAACCCTAAAGTCAGTGGGAAGAGCCAGTTGGCAGGAATAGGGCCACACTTTGGTAGGCTTTTCATGATTATGATAATGGTGGTGATACAGGTGCCGTGCATATAACCAATGTTGCTTCCATCTCTGACTTTTTATCTGCTTCCAACCTCGTCATTCTCACTCAATGGCCTCTTTCTCATCAGCCCATGAGCTCCACGATTTGTTGTTGGTCAGTCATTTCAGACTCTTCATGCTTCCGTTTGGGGGTTTTCTTGGCAGAGATGGTGGTTTGCCGTTTTCCTCTCCAAACCATTTTACAAACGAATAAATTGAGCCAAAAAGAGTTAAATGACTTGTGCGGGATCATACAGCTAATAAATATATCTTTGGCTGGATCTGACCCGAGGAACATGAGTCTCCCTGACTTCGAGCCCTACACTCTATCCACTGTGCCACCTAGCTTCCCAAGTTCCATGATTAAGGGATTTCAATCTTGCCATCTTTGCTAGCTTTTGATCTGGATGATCTTTCACCACATATTCAGCAGAGGGTTGTGTGAATTCACTGAAGCAATCTAGTTTACAAGGACTAAAGGAATATCTGTTCAGCAAGCCAGATTAAACGAGAAGAAAAGAGATAACTATATATATACAAATATAGATACATAAATATACATATGTAAGATAAATGTGTTATGTGTGTGTCTCCATACACATATACTTTTTTGTCTGATTTGGTGCGTGTGTGTATGTGTGTGTGTAACTTTTAATCTGATACATATGTATGTGCATATTCATATGTATGTACACATGTAGAAAGATGTAGACACAGATATGCCACATAGTATTGATTCAAAAATGGAAGGTAAAGATTTTAAAATTAAAAATTAGAAAAAACTGTTTTACCCATCTGGCATTAAATACAATGTTCCATCCCTGTGGACCCCCACTTCTACAAAGGAATCAGGACAGATGTCTTCTTAGATCTCTTTTTGCATACCCAGTGCTTAGTACAATACCTGGCATATAGTAGGTGTTTAATAAATGTTTATGGAATAAATGAATGAATGAATCTATTCTTTAGGATCAAGCCTATTCTTTGTAATTTTGTACCATTCAGTTGTTTTGTGGCTGTTGGTCTTTTCACACTGTTGTAGTTGTGTGTTGGGCTTTTTTATGAATAATTCCATTGATAATAACTTTGCCAGTGGAGTTAAATCAATCAATTAACAAGAATTGATTCAATACCTACTATGTGATAGGCACTATGTTCAATGGGGAGATACCAATGTCAAATGGGAAATGGTCTTTGTCCTTATTTGGCAAATCTTAACAAGATGGGAAAGCATCACCCAGTAGGATACTAGAAATGGACTATTTCCAAGTCAATCAACTGAAAACACCAACAAGGATTTAGTAGTAATCATTTACTACAACTTAGTCTAGCTAGACTCATAGAAGCTCATCATACAGGGATAATTTGTCACTCCAGAAGTAGAATGGGCTGCCTTGCTGAGAAGGGGTCCCCCCTCCCCAGAGATCCTCAAATAGAGGTTGGAATGATGACAGATCACAGGCTCTAAATTAAGGATACTTGATCAGGCAGAGCTTGAACCAGATGGATTTTGGGGTCCCTTCCAGCTCTGAGATTTTCTGGTTCGGGTTAGCAATCCCATCAGAAATTCAGGAGCAATCAGCTCCTGAAACTAGTAACTAAGGAGCAGATCTGTAGAAGGAATGCCCATGTTAATGAGTCCAGAGGACATCTTGAAGTACTCAAGCACTTCAAGAACCCTTGCTGGCGTTAATTCTAACGAGATTTGGGGTAAGACTTTCAAAAATGAACAGAACTACTATTTCCATCAAAATAGTGTCCTTGTGAGGCTCTTAACATGGGGCAGGGAACTCAGTGTAGCCACTTGGCTGATCACAAGATGAAACTTCACCGCCTGCCTAGTCCATAAAAAAAGAAAGACAAGATTAAGGTAACATTCTATGGAGAAGGACAGCATTATTTTTTTCTTTAAATTCTACTCAAAATCCTAACATCCCTTCCTGTTGCATGTGTCACATTTAAAAACCAATGTATTTTCTAAGAAAAAAAAACATTTAATGCTGCTAAATCATATCAAAACTGGTATTTAAGGAGTGTAAAGCACTTCACCTGTGACTTCATTTAACAATACATTGTTAGGATTCACATAGTGCTTTACATAAGTTATCGCAATTGATCCCCAAAACAACCCTCTTGTTTTATTTTTGGTACATTTCATTTTTTACATCTATACAATTTTTAACAATCATTTTCTATATATATATATATA
>NW_025370426.1:0-5967 GCF_016433145.1 Gracilinanus agilis | reverse complement strand
ATATTTTCTGTTCATTTTGTTAATTTTGTTGGAAATTTTGCATTGTTACTTATTGCTTTGTGCTTTTAACTATGTAACTGTTTAATGTATTTATCCTTTTACCTTTCCTTGTTAAAATCCTTAGTGTAGGGTAGAGTAGGATAGNCTTTGTGCAAAGGGGGAACTGTCGTGAGGAAGTTTACTTAATTATTATTTAGGAGACCTAGCAGACAGGGCTGGAGAATTCTAAAAGGAATGGGGAAGCAGGAAGTTTGGCTTCTTTCTCTCTGAGATGGACTCCATGGTGGTTGGGACAAGTTGTAACTGACCCTGAAAGACCTCAGAGGAAGTGGAGTTTGTACCCTGATTCCCTGGGATCCTGAAGGAAGACTGTCATGTACTTGTGGGAGATTTTTGGTAGAGACTATTAATCCAAACCTGAGTTGCAGGTTAACTTGGGCTGGGTTACCTTCCAGAATCTACCCACCTGAAAGAGTAAAGCTAGTGGTCCTGGAAAAGCAGCAATACCGCTGGAGTGTGTCAGGACTCTGCTGTGAGGATACCCACTTTGGTCCTGTTATTCTTTGGGCCCTTTTTTGCTTTAGGTCTCAGTTCAGTGTAGATAAGTCCCTCCCCTGACCCTGTGGTTTGCCCATAGTCTGGAACTGTAGAAACCCCTATTCCCATTCTTTAGCCCATAGTTCCCTTAATTAAATTTGTTACAAAACCCTCTTGCCATTTGCTTGCTGGTTTTCCCAGACCCCTTGTCTAGGAGAAGCAGGGTGACAATTGGGGCTTAACTGTCACTTCTGTCTACAGCCTTTTCCCTTAACAGTTAAACCCAGTTTCCTTAACTCGTTAAGTCCCCACCTGTCCATTCCTGTCTCCTACTCACCCTTTTGAACCCACATATAATATTTAAGTTAACTTCCCTGGTTTTCCCCATAAGAGGCCTGACACTCTCCAGATTACAGAACTATTGAACATTTCAGCTCACTGTTATTGCCCAGTAATGTATTTTTGAAAGGCATATCATGTTAGTTCAATCTATATCTATTCTGATTAAAAAAAAAAAGCTATGATTTTTGTTCTCCCAAACTGGTTTTAATGCTACCTGTTTGAAAAAGGAAAGGATGGTCCCTTTAAAAGATGCCCAATTTCCTTATTTGGGGGACTTTAACAGAGTTAATAAAAATCTTAGGATACTGTTTCTTTTATTTCCATCTTCTACTTCTTTCCTTTTTTATTTTCCTATCTTTTAGGCCTCTTTATGGCAAGAAACTCATCCAATTCCATGTTTAACATAACTGCGCTTTTCACATAAATCATTTCTACACTGTTACTTATAGTGGCAAGTTCATTAGATTTTACTACTACCAGTTTCTATACTGTCATCAACTTTACTTATGCTTTTGTGCCATTTAGATTAATTTCTGCAGTGGTCATGTTCATTTGGATAATTTTATCTGATTTTTCTCTCTTGCTTTACTATTTGCTTTCATGATTACTTTATTACATTTTGAAAACCGATTAATAAATGCCTTTTTCACATTGACAAAAACTCCAACTTCTCAACTTTTAGCTAAAAACTTCCTGGATTTATAATATTTTCATCATTATAAGCTTCTTCAAAAGCAGTTATATACTTTCCATGAAGTAGGAATGCGACAAGTGCTATTTGAAACACATTAAAAAGACTGCACATCTTTTATTTGGCCAGATGACAGTTCTCACCCATGAAAATTGTGTAAATGTTAGAGCTGCACAAAATTCAACAGTTTGTGGTAATAGAGACTTTCGCTTTGTGTAAAGTTATTTGGCATAGCTGGAGTCAGGAATCCTGATGGTAGATTTTTATTAAATTCTGTAGAATTACAGAGAAATATCACAGGTAAAAATGCCTATGGTTACAACTTATGTGGTGAAAAATAATACAGATTGCCCTTTTTAGAATCATATAACTTTAGAACTGGGACTTCTAATCTAATCCATCTCTGCCCAAGAATTTCCTTTATAGGATACCAGAAGAATGGCCATCTTATTGGAACATTTTCAGTAATGGAGAACTCACTACATGAAAAGTATGCAATTGCATCTTTGCTTAGGATGCAGCTATATATAGTTGTAGACAAAATTATATAAAAGGAATGTGGTCTAAATGTGATCTATAAGATTCAGATAATTCTATGATTAAGAAAGAAATTTAATGATCATAGAAATAAATGACAGTGACTGCTTTGGTAAGAGGCCAAGAGTCACTGGAAGAACCAGAGTCATATGCATTTCTATTTGCATTGATTTTATCTTCAAAATGTACTAACCACACAATTGAACAAGATTATGATTCTGAGAGGTAGGAGGCATCTCTGTATGAGATCCTGTGAGTCCCATCACTGGTAGACCCATCACTGTATCGTCTGTTCCCTATTTCACTTAACTTGCTATTATCTTTCATCTTGTGTGCCCTATGCCCTATCTAAAGGTCTTCTACCTTCTCCTTCTTGTCCTTACACTAATTAACAATTTCTGTAGTGACAGTAACCTGATTGTACTGCCTCTATCATTACACACACAAACACACACACACACACACACGCACACACACATAGTCTTATATAACAAAAATTAAAATTAATGGATTTAATGGACTTGAATATTCTGGCCCCTTCCCCTTACAAGTCAACCCCTCTCACTCCTAGAAGGAAGCAGGATAATTTGTCAATGACAAAATATTTTCATCAACTTTGAATCTGGGTATAAAATAAAACCAAGTGATCACTTGGGAAAACCTTCACCCATTTTATCATAGATATTATGTGATTATTTATTGTTACTTGGACTGAATGGAAGATTTTATTCTTGAAAGAGAGAAATCTAGGTGGGTAGGGAATTGGGAGAAGGATTTCTGGTTAATTGTCTGCAAATGTAGAATCAGAAACCAGCTCCAACACACTCTGAAACAAATCATTTCATTGCAGTGTTGTGAAAATTAAATCTGTCCATTATTTAAGTAAGCAAATCTGTCCCACTCCCATCTCCCAGGATAGGCAGCCTGATTGCTTTTTGCTAATTATCTCAGTAGCACTCCCAGTTAACCTGTGAAACTGAGTATAACTTGGTATCTTCAAGGGTATTATTCAAGCCATTTCCTTAACAATGTATTACTCATACCCTTAAGCACTCTTGAAGGTATTTTGTCTAGATGCAGTGCTTTGTCAATGGGAACTCAAGTTTTAGTATTTTAATTAGAGATGTGCCAAAGTACCAGAATTTAAGGGGCTTTGTTGGCAGATAGATCTTTCTCTACCTCACTTCCATTTAATGCTTTCATTACTGATTAATGTCCACAGTGATAACTGGATTGAATATACTTACCAAAAGTGCAGAACTGTTCCCATATAGCTAATTTTGATTTTCATCCATGCCATCATATTAAGTGGAGGGCATCTAGTCCAAACACAAACTATGCCAATTAGAAGAAGAGCCGAGGGTCCCAGGGGCCCTAGTGAAAGACCTTTGCTCCTGTCTGTAACAGGGGCAACTAGCAAAGGTAGAGAAAGTGAATTATTCATACGCTCATTCAGATCCACAGATAATGCAATACTTTGCTTTCAATAATATTTTTCTATGCTATCTGTATTCATGCTTTTCCTTTTAAAAAAAGCTGCTAAGTAATTGCTAAATATCCCTGCTCTTTCCTGGAATAAATTGCAGATACTAAAAAATAATAAGGATAAGATTGTCGTGTATTCATTTGTTAATGTCTGTGCTGATTTACACTTACACATATACACCCATGAAACAGAATCCTTCCAAGGATCCTTCCAAACAATCCAAACTGCTACAGTCATGTGGCTTTCCAAAAGAAAACATTTTCCTTGACATTAGCATCTCTCATATCTTTTTAATATTGCACACAATGTCAGAAGACCCAGCTCGTTAGGATCACTGGTATCTTCTGCTCTATGGAGGTATGAAGAAACGATCCTAGACACTTTAAAATACTGCCAACATTATTCCCTTATTTAAACTAAACATTTCAGTTTGAAGCAAGAACATTAACGTTTACATTTTATGGTTTGCAAAGTAGATTCGCAGGTTCAGATTTTCCTCAGCAGATTGTGATGGCAGTCAAAGCAACGGTTTTGTTCCATCATAAATACAGCTGGAGGAAGCTGTTTTTGTAACACTTATTTGAAAAGGCATAAATAGCATCAGGAACTGAGAATAAAGGTAAAATGTTCCCAGAGCTCAGGCAGAGGAAGGAGGAGGAGGAGGAGAGAATGAGAACAGCGACCTCGTTTCCAGGAAAAATCGCCCAGAAAAGAAATAATTGCTTTACCCTTTTACACAGAATGAAAACATCCAAGGTAAGCAGTTTAGGCCAGAGGAGAATTGGCTTGTACCTTTATCTCAAACAGAACCAAATTACAGTAAAACTTCATAGGTAGCAGAGGCCAAGGAATGACGTTTTGGGGGCTGTGGTCTGTTCCTTATGTCATAGTCCTGTGTGATTGTCATGAGAACTAGGAAGAAAGTAGGGCCTTTAATGCAATGGTCCTTCCAGACATAGCTCCCAGATTAGTTTGATATTTCAAGGGGAGTAATGACTGATTGGTCTCACTCTGTTGCCACTATTACCACTACTTTAGGTCAGGTCCTCATCTCTCCTTTGTGAGGTTTTCTTAATGACCTAATGGGCCTTTTTCCACCTCCAATCTCTCTGATCTTCAATCCAACCTTCATGCAGCTGCAAAAAATTATCTTTTTAATGACTAGGTCTGACCATGTCATTCTTGAACTCATAAACTTTTTTCCCTACTTTCCAGAGGATAAAGTACAAATCCTTAAGCCAGACATTTAAGTTACTCAATCATCTTGTAGTAGTTCTACAGCCTCTTCCTCCATTGTGCATTTCCACTGGATGTATACTATGCCTAAAATACCTTCTTTGTTTGTTGAAATTCTTTTCCTTCTTTAAGGCCCAATTCAGGTACCACTTCCTTTATGAACCTCACATTTAATTTCCCAGATTTCTCCTTTTCCTCTATCACATTCTACTTTTGTAGATTAGGTTTTCTGTGTATATTCCATCTCCTCAAACATCTTTGTTTGACCAATGAGTAGCACAGCTCAATAAAATTAATGATCTGCATAGGAATAAACAATTTGTCAGATCTCTAAAGTTTCCTTCCTTTAAAAAACTATTTTATGTGACATTCCCTCCAAATTACGCTATTTGCTCTGTCCTCATTCTCTTCCTGGATCTTCATGAGTAAGGATTAAAAATCCTTTCTAACATCTTGTAGCCTCATTCACACTTTAGGACTCCACTTTGAGCCAAAGAAATAACACCTAAGTTGTGAGTAGATGATTTACAAAGAAGTACAAACTGAAAATGATCACATATAAGATGCTTAATCTCCCTAATAATCCGAAAAATGTAGATCAAGACATCTTAAGATGCTGCCTTATATTTGCCAGAATGTCAAAAATGTGAAAAAAAATGATGTTACTGGGATCACAGGTAAACATTATAATACATTTTTGGTAGGACTGAAAATTGGTGCAAACATCTTGGAGAGTAATATGTGGGAGAGTCACAAAACTAATCATACATTTTGACCCATAGATTCAATTCTTAGACATTATCCCAACAAATAACAGAGTGGACTGGGGTGGGGGGAGACTTATCTGTATAAAATTATACACAACTATTCTATGTGTAACAGCAAATAAAGGGAAACAGCCTATATTATAATAATTGGAAAATGGCTGAATAAATATGGCATTAACACAATAGAATTCTATGATACCTTAAAAAGGATAAATGTAAGACATACAATGGAAATATGAAAAGATGTATGTATGAGATAATGAATGGAAAAAATAGATCCAGAACTGCATAAATAATGACTACAACTATACTAAAGAAGAGAGAAGAGAAACTAGAGAAAGTATATATATATATATATATATATATATATA
>NW_025370425.1:0-4931 GCF_016433145.1 Gracilinanus agilis | reverse complement strand
TATTACATATAATATATGAGATATAATATAAAGATATAATATAAAGAGATATATTGTTACC
The DNA here is from genome assembly GCF_016433145.1 of Gracilinanus agilis. Taxonomy (NCBI): domain Eukaryota; kingdom Metazoa; phylum Chordata; class Mammalia; order Didelphimorphia; family Didelphidae; genus Gracilinanus; species Gracilinanus agilis. Next base: position 4,870 of record NW_025370425.1, on the reverse strand, counting down.
TTCTGTCTTAGATTATGTATATGTTTATATATATGTTTCTCATATATTATATTATATATAATATGTGAGCTATAATATAAAGATATATTATAAAGATGTAATATAAAGAGATATATCTTTACCTTCTGTCTTAGATTATGTATATGTTTCTCACACATGTGTAAATACATATTTCTCACACACATATAATCTATGTCAGAAGAGAAAAAAAGAAGTAAAAAAATTTAATTAAGAGCAAAGGAAATAGAGAGGGGAAGAGAAAGAGAAGATGGAGTCCAAGGAGAAGAAAAGATGGAGGTGGAAGGAGGGGAAAGAGCAAGGAGGCAGAAAGGAAGGAAGGAAGGAGAATGAGGGAAGATGGAATCATGGAAGGAGGGGGGGGTAGACTGAGGCAATGTGAATGAGGGGAGGAGAGTGAAAGAAAAGCCCAGAGAACGAGTGGGAAAGAAGATCCCAAGTGTCAGAGTGGGCGGGAGGCTGGCTGTTTTTGCACCTTCTCTAGGTGGCCCTCCCGTTCGTGCTCCTTCACTCTGCATTCCAGGTCCGGGGCTTGGCAGCAGGAAGCGTGAAGGTTCATCTCCCCTCGGCTCACGCACTGGCTGTGGCCATGCTGGCTTCTCATAATGGGCTTTGCCTGGTCCCCAAACTCCTCCATTTGGGAATGGGACGTGCAGCCTGCAGGGAGGGGAGGGGCATCGGCTCCAGGCCCTGGACTGTTTCACTGGGCCCCAGCGGCTGGGCCAGCCTCCCACCCTCTCTGGGATCCCCTGCTTTCTGCTAAGGTCTGATCGTGCTCCTGCTGGCTTCCTGCCCCAACACTTCTCCATGGGCTCAACTCGAGCTGATCTTTGCCCGGACAGTGAAACATCCCCTCAGGTGGGCAGTCTGAGGCAGGGGAAGACCCAAATGTGGCACAACCTAGAGGTTTCCCTGTTCTGGGACTCAGTCTCTCTCTCTGTAAAATGAGGGCGTTGAACTGGATCCTCAAAGTGTGTCCCAGTGGCTGCTGGTATCCCTAAGTAGGAGGTCTAGGGGGGTAGGATCGAAACTAGCTTTAGAACACCAAGACATTTTCATTTCCAATGTGCTGAACAATGGTAGAGGCAACCCATGTAAACTGGAGGAAAGGAGTCCCGAGACCGAAACATTTGAGAATTACTCATGATCCCAGATTCCTCCGGGCTCCCACATTCCCTGTTCTAGGGCTCTTCCCAGCTCTGACATTCCCTGTTCTAAGGCTCTTCCCAGCTCTGACATTCCCTGTTCTAAGGCTCTTCCTAATGCTGACATTCCCTGTTCTAAGGNAAGGTTCTTCCAGCTCTGACATTCCCTGTTCTAAGGTTCTTCCAGCTCTGACATTCCTGTTGTAAGGCTCTTCCCAGCTCTGACAGTCCCTGTTCTAAGAACCCTTCCAGCTCTGGCATTCCTTGTTCCAGAGTCCTCCCAGCTCGGACAGTCCAAGATTCCCTAAATCCTGTTCCCAAGCACCATTCGGTCTCCCCCACAGCTCCGAGCCGGCCCCAGACCTCGTACCTGTGACGACGTGGCTCTCCTCGTCACAGCGGGCACGGACCTCTCCGCTGCCCTCCCCCTGGTCAGCTGCCCGGATGTGACACTGGGCTCGGGGCAGCAGGCAGCACCTGGCGATGGCGTAGACGCCCTGGGCCCCCGAGGCATGGTAGGCCAGGCATTCTTTCCTGCCCCCGCGGAGCTGAGATGGAAACAGAAATTAAGTTCCCAATAATCTTCCCATCAACATCATCAATCAGCCCATCAGCTCCTTACTCCAGAGGGGCTCGAGGGGTGCCCACGCCCACAGAGACAATCACGCACCCATTCTGGGGCCCCACAAACATTTCTGGGCTCTGGGACAGTCTGGGTTCTGGGGTTCCTCGCCCCCCGCCCCCCGCCGATCAGCATTCTCCTTGTAAGTCCTGGGACATCTGTGACCTCTTTCTTCAGAGATAGCCCAGCCAGAGGACTCCACCCGCCATGTCAAGACCAAGCTGTTTCCTGCGGCTGTTACTGTTGTTTTTTCTATACTTTAAAGATGGCAGCGAGGTTAGTGGAGTCATTTTGCACCAGGGGACTTGGAGTCCTGATCCTCGGCGGCCTCAGCGCTGTCATTTATCCCAAATGGGTCTGGAAGGCACTCGGCGTCCGTACCTTCTCCTCATTCCCTTCTTTTCCCCTCTAACTTGGGAAATAGTGGAGGGACCCATTCTACAGGGTAGGAAACTGAGGTCCAAGGAGAGAAAAGGAACCAGGATCATCTCGGGATTGCACTGACTCATGACTGGCTGGGGAGGCTCTTCCCAGGCCTGATCACTCCCAAGAGGGCAGGGAAGCTGTGCCTGCTGGTTCTCCCTCCCAACAAAATGTTCGTTTCCAGGTCTCTGTGCTGAGAAGATGAGCCAAGGGAGGAAGGCGTCCGTCCTTCCTCAGAAGGGCACCTCAGCGGCTTCTCTTTTAAGCCAGGCTTTCTGGGGGAGCTTCCGAAGGAATGGCATGAATCAGGTTGGCATGGATTGGTGGGATGGGGGTAGCCAGCTGTGGGACCCTGGGCAGGTCCCCTACTCTCAGTGTCTTTGCCTGTAAAATGGGAATTCGGATGCTATTCCAATGAATTGCACTGCGGTCCTGTCCAACGTGGCCCCAGCCACACGAGCTCTGGGTGCCAGCCAGGAAGCACCTGAGAAAACACTGGATGGTGGTGAGACCTCGACGGGTACAAACACCTATGCAAGCATCCGAGACCCTCATAGGCTGACACCACAAACATGCACATACAACGCACACACAGATATACCCATGAACACGCAAGCACACGTGATACAGGTACACACAGAACCACTCTGGCAGCCACACAGTGAGAGGATCAGAGAAACCTCGATTAAGAGATGGAAGGAACCTTTTAGACCATTGAATCCAATACACACCCTTTTTGCAAGTGGGGAAACTGAGGCATGGAGAAATTAAATTGACTTGGGAAGGACTACTCAGTTGGCCAGTGTCTGAGAAGGGACTTGAACCTTGATCCTCATGACTCCAAGGTCCACGTGACAACCACTACAACACCCCTCTCGGGAACACCCAAGCTCACATAGCACATACATCAATGGGAGCGCTTGCAAGTGCCTAGGACACCTCCACTGAAAGAGTCTTGGCTCCTGAGTCAGAGGACCAAGGTTCAAATCCCACCTCTGAAGCTTATCTGTAAATTCCCTGGGAAATTCATTTCAACCCCTTGAGCCTCAGTTTCCTCAACTGAACAATGAGGGAGTTGGACGTGATGGTCTCTGTGCAGGTTCCTTCTGACGCCATGTCTCGGGCTCTTTGATCTGGGCAGGCACGCTCCCAAGGAAGCCTCACCTCCATCCTCTCTCCTCTCCTCTTCCCGCTCTTGGAGAAACTGGAACAGCTCAGCATCTCCTCATCCCAGCTGCAGTGAGCCGTGGCAATGGCCGTCCCAGTTGGACCTGAATTCCCTGACCACACTGTCCGGCAGTACAGCTGCTCCTCTGAAAGAGGACACAACCCCACCCACGCCATGGGTTGGAAGGGAGTGGAGGAGAGGGAAGAGACTGGGCAAGCAGCCAGCTCTGGCCATCACTAGAGGAGCCACCCCAGTGAGAGACAGAATGGTGAGACTGCGTAGCAGGGCACAACCAGTCTTCTTTCCCTACTGTCATGTTGTATCTGAAGGAGCCTGGGGGTGCCTGTAACCTCCAAAGTTTCAAAAGGTCTTGAGTGTGAGCCACTGAGATACTGGGGAGCAGAGTCTGTGCTGGTGACCCAGTTACCAGTCCAGCATCGAAGACCCAAGAGTGGAGACACTGATTGATGCAGAGACCAGCCCTCGCTTGGATGTGAGCTTGGTGGGTGTGAATACTACAATCAGTGTGAGCCCCATCTCCCTAAAGACCACCGAGGCATAGGGGAGAGAGTACTACCACTCAGGTGCTGAGAGGAAACATTTATCCTTCTGTTCTGGCTGTCTTTTCAAATGAAATACCTCTTCCTAGAAACTAATTGAAGATCACCGGAAGGGCAGCCAGGTAGCACCATGGATAGAGCGCTGGGTCTGAGGTCTCAGGAGTTCAGATTCCTCCCAGCTCTGGCTTCAACTGTGGCCTCAACCACTTCCTACCAGTGGGCAAATCACTTAACCCGGGTGACTTAGCCTTGCCAGATTTTCTGTCTTAGAATGAATACTAAGGCAGAAGATTATCACCAGCAGCTCTGGGTTACACATCTGCCTAGGGGGAGGGAGTATCCAACCGTGGGAGTTCCCCAGCCCTACAGGATCTCCCTGAGACCCTTCCAAACGGACATCCCAATCACAGCTCAGAGCTTGAGGCTCACAAAGTGACTTTCTCACGACCGAGTGGCAATGTAGGCCGCATCGCCATTATTACTGCTCCCATCTTTTAGGGGAGAAAGCAGACTTCCAGCGGTGACAGAGCCGGCAATGGCGAAATTCTGGATTCGCACCCAGATCTCAACTCTGACTCCATTCTACTTTTCCCCTAACCAGGGGTGTGCTGAAGGGCCCAAGAGGCCCAAGGATGGAGAGAAGGAGGGTCTGAAGGAAGTGGAGGAGCCCTCTGGAAGGGTCTGGAATCTCACCTGCTCCAAGCCTGGACGGCAGCCCAGCCACCAGGTTGGGGGTCAGCAGCTTCTGGTCTTCAGGAAACTTGGCCTCATTGATCACATTCTTGACAGAGAAATGGATCAGTCTCTGCCTCAGTTCAGAGACGGTCAGGCTGGGCTCGGCATTGAGGAGCATGGAAGCGATGCCTAAGAGAAGCCACCCTCAGCATCCCTTCCCCAGCCGTCTTCTCCTCCTCCCCCTCCCCTCCCCCTCCTC
>NW_025370424.1:536-2634 GCF_016433145.1 Gracilinanus agilis | reverse complement strand
TCCTTCCTTCTTCCTTCCTTCCTTCCTTCCTTCTTCCTTCCTTCCTTCCTTCCTTCCTTCCCTTCCCTTCCCTTCCCTTCCATCTTATATTGGTTCCAAGGCAGAAGAGTGGTAAGGGCTAGGCAATAGGGGTTAAGTGAATTGCCCAGGGTCACATGGCTAGGAAGTGTCTGAGGCTAAATTTGAACCCAGGACCTCCTGTCTTTGGACTTGGCTCTCAATCCACTGAGCCACCTAGCTGCCCCCTATCATTTCTGAAAGTAAAATGGCACCTCTCTCTCTGCCTCTCAACCTTAAGCCCTGATGAAAAGTTAAAGAAAAAGCCATTAGATTCCAAGACTCTTTACTGGAATTGGCTCATGCTTTTCCGAAATGTTAAATTTAATAGTGATCATTAGTAGTTTGAATAGTTATAGTACTTCTATTCTGTATTATATTAATAACAATTTTTTTTCACTTTTTTGCACATTATTTAAAGTTCTAAGTTTTTGAGCTGCATACAACCACAAAGTTAGGTTAAGTCTATTATATTATTTAAATGAATTTACTTTAAATCAATCAACAAAAATCATCAATTACCAGTTATGTGCCAAGGACTGCAAAAGTAGGATACGAAGACAAAATAAACAAACAAAACCCCTTGTTCTCAATAAACATACATTATAACTCTTCTGTGTGGATGTAGATGTAAGTGTGTTATACTGTAAAGTGTTAGAATGAACACTTGGATTAAGGAGTAAGAAGACCTTGCTAAATAATTTGCCATTTTTGGCAAATCTTTTTGGCCTTCAGTTTGCTTCAGTGTAGAATAAGAGGGTTGGATTAAATGATCCCTAATGTAGCCTTCAAATCTGGCATTATATGAGTATAGCTTTATTTTCATTCATCTGATTTACCATTTCATAGGCATGTGGTTATTGAAAAGGGCAAATTCATTCTTTTTTTTTTTCCTTACCAAAATGACGTATGTTTCATAATTTTTCAGTACATATATTATAGGAGTCATTGTGGGCATAGTGGATAGAGAACTGGCCTCATAGTCCAGAAGTCTTTGGGATCAAGTCCTGTAACTGACAATTACTAGTTCTGTGACTGTGGGGAACTCATTTAATCACTAAGTGCTTAGGTAACTCTCTTAAAGACTATCAGTTGTAAAAAAGGTAGCTAATCTTCATTGGTGAAGGTAATCTCAGTAGGAGGAACTTCCTATAATGACAAAACCATAGGTGCAATAAATCTCTATTTCTCTATATATACAATTAAAAAAATTCTGGCAAAATAGCAGGGAGAAAATTATAATTAAGTGATTTCAACTTTCTATATATATGATTAACTATTTAAAACATTCTTCTAGGACCATACTAGGCAAACTGATAGTTGTAAATTGCTGCTTTGTCTATTTAATCTTTTTTTTTTTTTTTTTTTTTTTTTTTTTTTAGGATTTTTAATATATATTTTATTTTAGGATTTTATATAGGATAGGATTTTTTTAACATTTATTAATAATCATTTTTAACATGATTACATGTTTCATGCTCCTATTTTCCCCTTCACCCCCCGCACTCCCCCCACCCATGGCCGACGCACTTTTCCACTGGTTTTGTCATGTGTCCTTGATCAAGACCAATTTCCCAATTGTTGGTGGTTGCATTGGTGTGGTAGTTTCGAGTCCACACCCTCAATCATGTCCGCCCCGACCCATGCGTTCAAGCAGTTGCTTTTCTTATATGTTTCCTCTCCTGCAGTCCTTCCTCTGAATGTAGGTAGCGTCTTTACCATAAATCCCTCAGAACTGTCCTGGGTCATTGCATTGCTGCTGGTACAGAAGCCCATTACATTCAATTTTACCACAGTATATCAGTCTCTGTGTACAATGTTCTTTTGGCTCTGCTCCTTTCGCTCTGCATCAGATCCCGGAGGTCTCTCCAGTTCGCCTGGAACTCCTCCAGTTTATTATTCCTTTTAGCACAATAGTATTCCATCACCCGCATATACCACAGTTTGTTCAGCCATTCCCCAATTGAAGGACATACCCTCCTTTTCCAGTTTTTTGCCACCACAAAAAGCGCAGCTATAAATATTTTTGTACATGTCTGTT
>NW_025370424.1:0-442 GCF_016433145.1 Gracilinanus agilis | reverse complement strand
CTCTTTGGGGTACAAACCCAGCAATGGTATGGCTGGATCAAAGGGCAGGCATTCTTTTATAGCCCTTTGAGCATGATTCCAAATTGCCAGCCAGAATGGCTGGATCAGTTCACAGCTCCACCAGCAATGCATTAATGTCCCAATTTTGCCACATCCCCTCCAGCATTCATTACTCTCCCCTTCTTTCATTTTAGCCAATCTGCTAGGTGTGAGGTGATACCTCAGAGTTGTTTTGATTTGCATTTCTCTAATTATTAGAGATTTGGAACACTTTCTCATGTGCTTATTGATACTTTTGATTTCTTTACCTGAAAATTGCCTATTCATGTCTCTTGCCCATTTATCAATTGGGGAATGGCTTGATGTTTTATACAATTGCTTTAACTCCTTGTATATTTGAATGATTAGACCCCTGTCAGAGTTTTTCGTTATAAAGATTTTT
>NW_025370423.1:0-3070 GCF_016433145.1 Gracilinanus agilis | reverse complement strand
GAAGGGAAGGAGGGAAGGAAGGAAAGAGGGGGGAAGGAAGAACGGAAGGAAGGAGGGAGGGAAGGAAGGAGGGAAAGAGGGAGGGAAGGAAGAAGGGAAGGAAGGAGGGAGGAAGGGAAGGAGGGAAGGAAGGAAAGAAGGAGGGAAGGAAAAAGGGAAGGAAGGAGGGAGGGACGGAGGGAAGGAAGGAGGGAAGGAGGGAGGGAGGGAAGAAGGGAGAGAGGGAAGGAAGGAAGAAATTTAACTTACTAATAGCTTCACTTCTGGTTTGTTTCCTCTCCTGGATCTGTTTGGACCATTCCCCAAGAGGGATTTCCCCTCAGGACTAATGATAGCCCTAATCACCAGTATCTGTTCAACCTAGGAGTCTCTGACAGTAGCTGTGGGATCAGACAGATAAAACTCCTGCTGTAATATTTTCCTGACTCTGCTCCCCCATCTTGTACTTTATCCTATTTTGGCACTTTGAAAAAAATAAGCATCCCCTACCAAGCACTAGAAAAATGTCATTTTTGGGGTAAGATATCAGGTCTTTTTCCATAGAGTTGGATCTTAATGAGCCATTTTTTGAATGTCACAGGATAGTAGAACTAGAACAGACCTCAGAAACCAAGTAATGCAACCCCCCAAATTTACAGATGAAGAAAGTGAGACCCAATTTGGGGAAGTGAATTGCTTTGAGTACTATAGTTAGGTTGTGGGAAAGCTCTGGTTAGTTTATAGTTCACTTAAGTCCACTACACTTTTCAGGCATTTCACTAAAACTATCTGGTAGTATTCAGAGAAGTCCATACAGAAGACTTGTGTGCTAACACCTGGGCCAGTCATCTAATCTGGATCTTTGCTGTGGGAAAATAAGACATTAGGTTATTTACTATGCTGATTTATATAGACTTGTTTTTGGAGGCAGAGGAATGGACTAAATGACAAAGCAGAGTATGCCTTAGCTCTCTAAACACCATGAAAATTAGAATCAATTTGGACAGTGTCTTAGCTGTGGATAGATTTGGGAATCTTTTTAAGCAACATCTAACAACTGACTGAACGGAAGAGGCCATGTGAAACAAAGCTTCCTCTTTTCTTTTCTTTCTTCTTGAAGGAAGAGTTGGAGAACTGTCTTTGTTTTGGTATGGAAGCCACATAACTCCTCCCTGTCCCTTTCTCCTTCCGAAGGGCCAGCTGGGAATCTTACACTAAGCAGTCTCCACACCTGAATCTGCTCTTGTTCTCCAGAATGGGAGAAGCCACTCCCTGGGATTTTAATTAATCGTCTTTTTTTTCCTTTTGGGTCAGACTCCTAAGTGTCTATCAGTTTGATAGCACCCTAGGGAGTCTTTTGTTCTGAATAGGTGAAAAATTGTACCCACAAAAAGAGTTCCCCATCCGATCAATTCTCTCTAACAACTTTATTGATTAGCTGCAGGAACATTTTTCATTTATTAATTATGAAGAAGATGTTCCAGGGATTTCTTAAAGTTAACCATTGTGATTTTTTTTTTGGTACTGTGTTAACATTGACTGACTTGCCTCAAACTGCTCATTGTGGCCTGGAATCTTAAAACAGGTTCTTTCAAGCAAGGCTATTAAAGTTCCTGTTGAGTTAGAACACTCATTTAGGACCAATTAATCAATTATCCTTTTCAATAATGTCATAGTCCCAAAGTATTATCCTATTATTATGACCAGGCTAGCAATGGTCAAATAATTATTTAATTATCATCAGTAAAAAAAAAAGAAAGTAAGAAAATGTAAGGAAAAACAACAACAAACAAATCCAACACCAAGGTGAGATTTAAATTCATTAAAATCTACTTCAGCAAAGGCTTTTCAAAGGGACTTTAGGCTAGAGTTGGAAGGGCCAACTTGTTTTCTCTCCCACTCTCTTGATGACCTGGTTCCTGCCTGCAAGGTGCTAAGCTCTGCTTAGTGGAGGGGATCTAATATTTCATGGGCCCTAGAAATGGAGTTCATAGGTCTGGCTTCTTCTTCTGAGTGACTCAGAAAACTTTTGTTGGCTCCAGAATGTCAGCTTGATTCCTGAGGTCTCCCAAAGAAGAGAGATGCCCAGAAGAGTAAAGAAGCTTTGCCAGGAGTGCTTAAACACTCATTCTATTGCTTTGGGTTCATTCCCAGCCTTATGCTGCCAGACAACAATTTAGGCATTAGGTTTGGGACAAAAGACAAAGACAAGACCTAGGAATATCTTTTTAGGGAAAGTATTAGGAATAGGGACCAGGAAAGGTACTTAACAGAAGGCTAGGGGCACTTAAAGCTGGAAGGGATTTTAGATTCACCTCCTTTTTACAGATGAACAAACTGAGGCCCTAATGAAAACTTTCTAGTTGGTAGATCCAAGGTTTATAGCCATTGTTTCTGGCTCTAAACCTAATGCCTATGCTGACTTCATCTCCTTCCAGCTTTGTACATTTCATGATTGTGGGTTTTCTTGATATATATCTATCAAGGCACAACACAAGTCACAAGCTTATAAATTAATAAATATTTATAAATTAATGTATGGAGAATATGGGTGTTTAAGGAGGACTGGAAGTTCTGGTGTGGAGCCCTTTTCAGAACAGCTCATCTACCTTTGGAGCTCTCACCTGTGGTTCCAAGAAGCTATGGCAGATGCAACAGACACTCCAGTAAAACCATCTCAGCACATGGGCTAAACCAGGTTGAGGGTAATCAATGGGAAGCAAATCCATTGGGGTCTGCCACAAGCATGTGAAGACTTCCTCTGGCAGAAAAGGGGCAGTGAAAAAATTTGTCCCAACAGCCTCGAGGTGACTGAAGTAGGTATTGTGGAGCACTTAAAACTTGGTCAAACATCAAAGATGCCACTGCATCCTTGACCATCTCTGCTCATTCTGACTTTCATTTTGTCACTAGATTTGGATGCTTCTGGAAGAGAGAGTGAGGCTGGGGACTTCATGCAATTCTGTTTCACTTAAATCCAATTCACACACAAGTCAAGACCCCATGATATCATTGGTCCTCTTTGAAAATGAAGGGCAAACAATATTCTCTCTCTCTCTCTCTCTCTCTCTCTCTCTCTCTCTCTCTCTCT
>NW_025370422.1:313-1149 GCF_016433145.1 Gracilinanus agilis | reverse complement strand
AAATTACCAAAAAACATCTTTACTGAATTAGGAAAAACTATAACAAATTTCATTTGGAATAACAAAAGATCAAGAATATCAAGGGAAATAATGAAAAAAAATGTGAAGGAAGGGGGCCTAGCAGTACCAGATATTAAACTATACTATAAAGCAACAGTCATCAAAACAATATGGTACTGGCTAAGAGATGGAAGGGAGGATCAGTGGAATAGACTTGGGGCTAATGATGTCAGCAAGACAGTGTATGATAAACCCAAAGAGCCCAACTTTTGGGACATGAATCCACTATTTGACAAAAACTGCTGGGAAATATAGAAAACAATATGGGAAAGATTAGGTTTATATCAACATCTTATACCCTACACCAAGATAAATTCAGAATGGGTGAATGACCTGAATATAAAGAGGGAAACTATAGAGAAAATTACAAAATATAAATTAAATGGTTTTGATTATATCAAGCTAAAAAGCTTTTGTACAAACAAAAACAATGTAGTCAAAATCAGAAGGGAAACAGCAAATTGGGAAAAAAATCTTTATAACAAAAAACTCTGACAGGGGTCTAATCACTCAAATATCAAGGAGTTAAATTAATTGTATAAAAAATCAAGCCACTCCCCAATTGAAAAATGGGCAAGAGACATGAATAGGCAATTTTCAGGTAAAGAAATCAAAAGTATCAATAAGTACATGAGAAAGTGTTCCAAATCTCTAATAATTAGAGAAATGCAAATCAAAACAACTCTGAGGTATCACCTCACACCTAGCAGATTGGCTAAAATGAAAGAAGGGGAGAGTAATGAATGTTGGAGGGGATGTGGCAAAATTGGGACATT
>NW_025370422.1:0-220 GCF_016433145.1 Gracilinanus agilis | reverse complement strand
ATACCATTGTTGGGTTTGTACCCCAAAGAGATCATAGATAAACAGACTTGTACAAAAATATTTATAGCTGCGCTTTTTGTGGTGGCAACAAACTGGAAAAGGAGGGTATGTCCTTCAATTGGGGAATGGCTGAACAAATTGTGGTGTCAGCTGGTGATGGAATACTATTGTGCTAAAAGGAATAATAAACTGGAGGAGTTCCAGGTGAACTGGAAAGACC
>NW_025370421.1:0-2722 GCF_016433145.1 Gracilinanus agilis | reverse complement strand
AGAGAGAGAGAGAGAGAGAGAGAGAGAGAGAGAGAGAGAGAGGGAGAGATGGGAGAGAGAGAGAGAGATGGGAGAGAGGGAGGGAGGGAGAAGAAAAAAAATCACAGGATTTCAAACTGGAGACTTCAGAGATCACCCAAACCAATTCCTTCACATTACAATGGAGAAAACAGACCCAGAGAGTCCATAAGAAGGATTTAAAGTTGCAAGAAGCCTTCAAGATCATAGATTTAGGGTTGGAAAGTGCCTTAGAGGCTGCCTAGTCCAAACTCTTCATTTTATAGGAAAAGAAACTGAGACCCAGAGAGAGGGAGGGTCACAAGTGCCCAAGGTCACAAAGGTGCTAAGTGGGAGAACAAAAATTCAAACCCAGGTCCTTTGGTTCCCGATGTAGCCCTCTTTCCTCTAATCGAATCCGACTCTCACTTAAATGTGAAAGAAATTGAGATCTAGAAAGAGACTCTACAACTTAAAGGTTCAGGAGACCTTAAGCATCATCAAGTCCAAGCCCCTCACATCCTGAAGAAGGAAACTGAGACCCTGAGAGGGACTCTATAGTCCTTAAAGCTAAAAGAGACAAGAGACCAGAGGTCACTTGGTCCAACCTCTTTACTAGACAAAGCAGGACAAAGAGATCCAGAGAGGGCTCAATGGGCTCTGAGAGAGAAGAGACCTTAAAGTTCAAGATAATACTTTACTAGGGAAGAAACTCGGACCTAGAGGCAGACTTACAGATTTAAAATTGCAAGAGAATTTATGAGATTATCAAATCCCAAATCCTAACTTTAAAGAAGAGGAAACAGGAAGAGAGAGAAACTACAGATTTAAGGCTGCAAAGACCTTCAAGATGGAAAAAAGAAAGGTAGAAAGGAAGGAAGGAAGGAAGGGAGGGAAGAAAGGAGGGAGGGAGGAAGAGAGGGAGAGAGGAAAAAGGAAGGAAGAAGTATGGAAGGAAGGAAGGAAGGAAGGAAGGAAGGAAGGAAGGAAGGAAGGANAAGGAAGGAAGGAAGGAAGGAAGGAAGGAAGGAAGGAAGGAAGGAAGGAAGGAAGGAGTATGGAAAGAAGAAAGGAAGGAAGGGAATGAGAGATATCATAGTACTTAAATCTGCAAAAACTTTGAGCTCATCTTATCACTTCACTTTACAGAAGAGGAAACAGACCTGGAAAAACCCCACAGAACTTCAGGTTTGAAGAGCTTATCCATTTCAGTGGAGGGAGCTGTAACTCTGAGAACTCCCAGAATTTAAAACTAAGAAAGCAGAACTCTTGCAAATCCATGTCCCTTTTCTTTCCTTTCTTGCTTCATAAGGCAGCAGGTGGGACTTGAACTCAAGTCTCCCTGACTTAAAGATGAGGTCTGCTATTATTCTATGTTGCCCTCCATCCTTTTCTTCATTTTGTAAAAATGTTATCAGACAGAGAGAACAAAAGACCTACAACTGGAAAAGCCCTAATACATCACCAGTCCAGCTTCCTCTCACTTGAGAGAACTGGAAACTGAGGCACAGAGTTATATCTATATCTATATATGGAAGAGTTCTAAGCCTCCATCTAGTGCACCCCCTGACACTTTACAGAAGAGTCAACAGATCCAGAAGGAACATGGGCTTACATTGGGAGGAACCTATAGCCTCACTATCCAGTGCATTCCCTTCACATTTTACAGAGGAGGAAACATCCAACACCAGCCTAGAATCTGGAGTAGCCCTGAGCCCCCATCTGGGTTGGGGGGGGGGGGAACCTTCTTGGCATTTTACAGAGGAGGAAACAATTCACTTGTGACTGTGAAAAAGCACACACACACACACACACACACACACACACACACACACACATACACCCCATACCATATATTTCCCCTCACTCTTTACAGATTGGGATAAAATAGAGCCCAGGGACATGGCTCTACAGGTCCGAGGTCCCATCCCGTTAGCTCCCTCACTCTTTACAGAGAAGGAAAGAGAGAACTCAGAACTTGGTTCTGGAAGAGCTGGAGCCCCCATCCTGGCCTCAACCTCCCACTCGAGGAGGGCACAGAGGGCACACCCGGAGCCCCCAGTCCTTGCAACCCCTTACTGTTACAAAGAAGTTCTAAAGCCAGAGCTTCCAGCCGGGGGAACCGCGCACTCGAACTTGGCTCTGGAGGAGCCGGAGCTCCCATCCTGTGTAGCCCTTTACTCGGTACAGAACGGGGCACACGGAGTTCCCGGAGCCCCCATCCGGTGCACCCGTCACTCTTTACAGAGAACTTCTGGAGAAACTGGAGCCCCAACCCATGCACCCGCTCACTCTTACAGAGTGGGGCACACAGAACGCTCCCAGAGCCCCGATCCCGTGCATCCCCTCACTCTGTACAGAGTTCCGGAGACACTCGAGTCCCCATCCCATGCAGCCCTTACTCTGTCCAGAGAGGGGTATACCGAACACTCCTAAAGCCCCCATCCCGCTCACCCCCTCACTCTGTGCAGAGTCCTGGAAGAGCTGGAGCCCGCATCCGTGCACCCCCTCACCCTGTACAGTGGGGGGCACGCAGGGCGTCCTCGGAGCCCTATCCATGCACACCGGCCGGACCCCCGGCTGCGGCGCCCGCAGGTGGCCACCCTGAGGACCACACCCCCGACCCGGCCGGACCCCCGCCCCCGGCCCCGGCCCCAGCCCATCCCGGCCCGTCCCGCGCCGGAGTTTCCACAAAGAAGTGCCCGCGGGAGCGGCGGGAGCGGCG
>NW_025370420.1:0-5465 GCF_016433145.1 Gracilinanus agilis | reverse complement strand
TCTCTCTCTCTCTCTCTCTCTCTCTCTCTCTCTCCCTCTTCCTGTCTCTCTTTCCCTCTTTCTCTCTCTCTCCTTCTCTCTCTCTCTCCATCTCTCTCTTTCCCTCTCCTCCCACCTCTGTTATCTATGTACCTGGGGCATTTCCCCCCCTCTAATAAGGTTGCTCAGCATCTCAGGTAGGCCGTTAGCTGTTTCTTTCCACACAGCTCGGATGCTCCATGAGTAAAGAGATGTGAAAAGTCCATTCCTTTCTCTGCCATTCATCGACATGTTGTTTAATGTCATGTTTCTGTTAATTAGACTGTGTAATCTCTGGGATGGTTATTTATTAATAGATTGTTCAGAGCACTGGACGAGTTCATCATTATAACCAGAGGATCTGAGAGGCAGAGGAACAGATGGGCATTGAGGAGTGTCAGAGAATGGGGGCTGTTTAAATTCCAGGCACACCCTGCCTTGACAAAGGGCGGAAAACAGAATCAATCATAATTATTAGTAGGAGACACTCTCCGTCAGTGTTAAAGCAAGCAGCTAGTGTATTAGACTCGGCACTGCAGATGGACAGGTATCTGATGGGTTTCCCAGGATCCTTCTCAGCAGAGGGATGGTGAGCTGCAGAGGGCAGGATTCTGACGTCATGAAGAGACATGTTTTACCTTGCACAAAGTTACATGGAAGGAACAGCAAGCCTAAACTTTAACAGAGGTCCATTCTCTTGAAAATCTGTTCCCTCTGGACTTAGGATCATAAAAGTTGACAGAGGTCAATTCTTCTTCTTCTTCTTCTTCTTCTTCTTCTTCTTCTTCTTCTTCTTNTCTTCTTCTTCTTCTTCTTCTTCTTCTTCTTCTTCTTCTTCTTCTTCTTCTTCTTCTAGTTCTTCTTCTTCTTCTTCTAGTTCTTCTTCTTCTTTTTAAATTTGAGCTGTTTGATTTTATTTGTTTGTTGGTTTGTTTTTAAACCTTTACCTTCTGTCTTGGAGTCAATACTGTGTATTGGCTCCAAGGCAGAAGAGTGGTAAGGCCTAGGCAATGGGGGTTAAGTGACTTGCCCAGGGTCACACAGCTGGGAAGTGTCTGAGGCCAGATTTGAACCTAGGATCTCCCCTCTCTAGGCCTGGCTTTCAATCCACTGAGCCATCCAGCTGCCCCCTCAATTCTTTTTCAGAAAGAAGAAATTGTGGTCTAAAGAGATTGCTGTTAAATCCTACGCCAGAGAATGGAGAATACACAAGAGTTTCTAAGTCCACACTTGGATCTCAGGGCAAGCTACTTTCAGTAGTCACTAAATAATGAAAGATTCAGGTTAGGAAATCTCTTTGGGGATCTTCTAGTCCATCCCTCTGTATTCAAGAATGGCTGTATCCAATAGAAGAAATAATGCTGACATAACGAATTGGAAGACTAGAGTTCGAGTCCCAGTCTTCCTAGAAATAGTGGATGAGGGAACAGTGGATTAAGAACCAGGCCTAGAGATGGAAGATCATGGATTCAAATTTGACTTCAGACACTTCCTAGCTGTGTGTCCCTGTGCATGTTTCTTAACCCCTATTGCCTAGCCCTTATCATTCTTTTGCTTTGGAACCAATATACAGTACTGATTCTAAGGTGGAAGGGAGGGGTTAAAAAACAAAACAAAACTAGGGTGACCTTGAAAAATATCTCTTCTCTTTTCTGTTTCCCCATCTCTAAAATGAAGAGATTGAACTAGATGTTTACTAAAGTTAAGCTTTAAATTCCTATGATTGTTCTTCTTTAGAGTTGACAGATTGTAATCTCCTTCAGGATAGACTTTTCCCCCTTCTGGTTTCAAAAGAGGATTGACTGCTGCCCCAGACCTGGTGACCCCTCCCTTGCAGTAGAGGTTCTATGAAGGGTTCTCTTCATTTCATTCTCTTAATTTCAGAAGTCTTTTTGAAAGCAATTGCATGCTCCCACACTGCACTAGGGCCTGTCTGAGGATATTCCAGAAGAAGACACAGTCTCTCCTCTTAGGAATTTGTCTTCGGTTTGAGGAAATTCTAATCCTCTTCATTCTCACTCCCCAAAATCTTTGTTATGTGCTTGTTTGTACTTCAGAGCTGTTCCGGATCCTTTATAAAGAAAGCTGCCTTGGTCTAAGCCCTGCTCTTTGGGAGTTGAAACAGAGCATGGAAAGATCTTGGAGCCTTCAGCTCCATAGCTCCAGGGGGACATCCCTTAAAGCTCAGGCTTGATTCATCTCTGCCCAAAAGAGAGAAGCGAGGTCCTCAATATACAGGGTAGATAGTTTAGGGTTGGAATGAAGGTTAGATACTGCGTTCAACTTCCTTCATTTTGCAGATGAAGAAACTGAAGCTTACAATATTTATGGGACTTGCCCAAAACCACATGGCTGGGAAGTGTCTAAAGGGATCTGAACTCAGGTCTTCCCGCCACTAGATTCAGAGCTCTAACACCATGCAGCACTACCTGTCTAATGGATATTACACGGATACTACAAGCACAGAATATAATCAGCATGGGTTTAGACAGACGTATGTTGGCAGCAGATCACCATTCGAATTCAGCTTTGCTCCAGTAGTATTACGTAGACACCTAAGTGGTTTTTCTATCTCATCAATTTGTCTGCTCTTCCATTGGGCCAGATCACAAGTTCGCAATGCCCTCATATTTGGTGTAACATTCAGCCATGTCCTTCTACCCAATGCACTAATGACCTCCCTCTAAATCTGCCATTGCTGTAAGGGAACTGACAGAGGACAAGGACTGTAGGACAAGGACTGCTCAACTCTACAGGCAAATAAAAATGTATATTTGGTTTATGGAGGATAAGGGCTAGATATATGGGACCATTTTTAGGGCCTGAGAGAACTGAGGGAAATGGTCTGGGACATAAAATTTCTCCCAGATAGGCAAATAGGTGGTATAGAGCATAGAACACTGAGCTTGGAATTAGGGAGACTCATCTTTATGAGTTCAAACTTGGCCTCAGACACTTCCTATCTGTATGATTCTGGATGAGTCACTTAACTCAGTTTGCTTCAGTTTTTCATTCATAAAATGAGCTGGAGAAGGAAATGTCAAACCACTCCAATATCAAGAAAACCCCCAAATGGGGTCATGAAAAGTTGAGCAGGACTGAAAATAACTGAACAACCACAATAGTCTATGGAGACCAATCATTCTGTTTGCCGTGCTTCTAATGACGTTAGAGCCACAACTAGGACAGGGCAGCCAGATCTTTGCCTCATACCCTCAGATTCAGTGGGTATCAAAATGAAAGGATATTGATAGCACTTACATTCCTCCAATAATATGAAAGAGCAGCATATAGTGCATTGCTAGAAGGAATAAAAAATCAAATTAAGAAGCTACCTGATAGTGGTCCAAAATGAACTTCCCCAATTCCATTTTACTCCCCCTCTTCTTCCCAAAGGTAGCCTCCCTAAGTGTGGCCCAATTGTGGTCCCGTGTCCCAGGGTTTTAGTCTCCCTGACCCCTTTCCCAATTGAGATGAGATCAATAACAATTATCCTAGGTAAGTTTTGTGGCACTTGCTTTAGATATAAAAATTCCTAGTTATGGCTCTGAGTGAGGTGCAGGGATTCTGTATTTGCCTTCCCATCTCCCTCTAAATTCAGTTCTCCTAGATCTAATTCAGTTTCTGATTGTCTGCTAAGGTCCCTACTGAGTGTTGAGTGGTTCATAGCCGGCAAATCAGAATGTCCCCATTCCATCGTTGGACTTATTTTATCCTGATGAACAATTCCCATCTTCTAATCCAAGCAGGAAAGCTAAAATCGGAGCTGAGCATCAGCACGAACCATTTCTAGGAATGCTCTAATTGCACCTGATTTCCAACAAACAAGTTCTCATACTGAAATAGCTTAATATTCATTCAGCAGCCTCAGCTGAGGGGCAGAGACTATTTTGAGCTGGTTTTCCATAGCTGGTTCATCTTGGAGTTACTGGAGAAAAGGCAAAAGGGTTTTCTTGTTGCCAGAGCTGACGTCATGGCTCTCATTTCCAAAAAGGGCTTTTCCCTGGGGTTCTAAGGGAACAGTTTCTTTCCCTTCAAATGGGTGTTTTTCTGGGACAGCTCGGCTTTAGGTAGCTCAGTTGTTATCCATTTATCAGACCAGCCCCAGTTTTGCTTCTTTCTCTGCATTAACCTGTGATCTTTGCTTGGGATCTTGATTGAAAGTCTGCCAAAAGATCAGAGCGCCTAACAAAAGGACTGAGACCCAGGGGGTGGATACTGATGCCAATCAATTAATTTTCTCTTCATCCCCTTGTACTTGACTTCCTTCCCTTTTGACATATCATCTTGGATAAATTACTTAACCTTTCTGAGGAACACAAGGCCACAAAGATGTGAAATAGAAGCACCTTTAACACTCCCTACCTCTTTAAATGCATTTCCACCCCTCTTCCATCCACACTCAGGGATGAACTTTCCACTCCATAAGTACTCATCAGGTATCCTGTTCTTTCTTGTAGGGCTTTGTTCTCAGTCACTCTTGGAAGCCAAAGCATTGTGGCAAAATCAGTGGATTCAAAGTCAACAGACCTCAGCCAAAATGGAATCTACCACTTATTACCTGTGTGACCTTGGATAAGTTATGCAATCTTTTGGACTCAGTTTCCTCATCTAGAATATGAAAGGGTAGGTTTAGATTAGACCATCTCTGAAGGTTAGTTCCAGCTCTGGGTCATAGGACATAAGAATGAATTGGTAGAATTTCAAGTGACAGCCATTTCAGATAAGAGTTAAAAAAAATAGTTCTTAAGATGCACAAACAGGTCAGCTTGGTGGCGACATAGATAGAACCCTGGGCTTATAATCAGGAAGACTCATCTTTGTAAGTTCAAATCAGATCTCAGACAGACTACCTATGTGACTCTGGGCAAGTCACTTAACCCTGTTTGCCTCTGTTCTTCACCTATAAAATGAGCTACAGAAGGAAATGGCAAACCCTTGGAGTATCTGTGCCAAGGAAATCTCAAAGTAGGATCATGAAGAGTCAGGCAGAGGGGCATCTAGGTGGCTTCCTGGCTGTGTGACCCTGGCAAGTCACTTGACCCCCATTGCCTAGCCCTTATTGCTCTTCTGCCTTAGAACCAATTCATAGCGTTCATTCTGAGACAGAAATTGAGGGTTTAAAAAACAAGAGTCAGACAGGACAGAAAATGACAGAATAACAATAACAACAAAATATATACAAATGGAATCGCTCCGTGGCCCCAGTGGATAGAGTGCTGGGCCTGGAGTCAGGAAGACTCATCTCTTTTTGTTCAACTCTGGCCTCAGACACTCACTAGTTATGGGACCCTAACCAAGTCACTTAACCTTATTTGCCTCAATTTCCTCATTTGGAAAATGAGCCGGAGAAGGAAATGGCAAAGCACTCCATTATCTTGCCAAGAAAACTCCAAATAGGGTCATGAGGAGAGGAAGAAGACTGAAACAGTTAAACAACAGCAAAC